>NW_026533254.1:25521299-25574677 GCF_026225885.1 Hylaeus anthracinus | reverse complement strand
ATAGTATAATCACAGCTTGTATACATCATATTTATATCACAGCTTGTATATGTGATGTTAATATCACAATTTGTACATATATTATATTAATATCATAGTTTCTATACATGATATTAACATCACAGGTTGTACATAGATTATATTAATGTCACAGTATAACATCCACGAAAGTCTCGAATCTAAAATCCAGAATTAGAAATCTTGAACCTAAAATCTTGCATTTACTTATGATTAAGTCTTAACTGTCGACAGTTATATATCCAACCGTGGCCACCATATCCGTGCCAGCGAACATATCATTAAACGCACACGCCGTCCATTAAAGTGCGATTCCCCGATCCACCGAGACACGTGTTTGCACTCATAACAATTTGTACGAATTTTTTCTGACGCGATTGCGCAAGTCGCGCGCGTTCCTTTTTTTTCTCTCCCCCCCCCCCCTTCCCCGCCCGCCGCTTAAGAAACGTTAACCGAGGGAAATTAATTCTCGAAACGTCGGGGTACGGAGTATCGCGACGCAGTTATGAAAGGTAAATACGAAATCGATCGTTGGTCTTTGCGGTCGAGAGCGGGCGAGATAAAAGTAATGGGACAATTGAATCGTCGTTTTAGCCTGGCGATTCGTCAAGGTTGCGCAGGATAATCATCTCGATCGAACGGAACGGGTGAAAAATCGATTGTCGTTCCCTGGATCGATCCGACCTTGCTACGGGCGGACGTTGGGCAAGATTTTTACTGTTTCGAGCACCGCCCCGAAACAACAACGTCGAAGGCGATTGAGAACATTACTCATACCTTTTAGCAATTTGCAGCTGTTTGCAATAAGAAAATCATAATCACGAGAAGTAACTCATGTCCAATGTATATATATATATAGATGTGTGTATATATATATACTCTGTATTGGCCGATCCTTGACCGCTTTCAACGGCGTACAGGGTGACCCAGTAGTAGTCGGCAATTAAATGAGCATAATATATTGCTAATAAATATCTTCAGTTAATACACATGGACGTGAAGTTTAAGAAAGCTTCGTATAAAATTTGAAACGGTTGCTTGTATTTTAATGTTGTCGTACAACTGTGTTGTTTAGCTGGGATACACATATTATATATAGTAGCAGTAATATTAATATAACATATGTACAACCTGTGATATTAATATCATATATACAAGCTATGATAACAATATAATATATACAAGCTATGATATTGATATAATATACACAAGTTGTGATATTAATATAATATATGTACAACTTGTGATGTTAATATTATATATACAATCTATGATATTAATATTATATATACAAGCTGTGACATTAATATAATATATGTATAACTTGTGATGTTAATGTTATATATTCAATCTATGATATTAATATCATCTATACAAATTATGGTATTAATATCATATATACAAGCTCTGATATAAATATTATATGTACAAACCGTGATATAAATATTATATATACAAGCTGTGATATAAATACCATATATACAAACTGTGATATTAATATCATATATACAAACTGTGATATTAATATCATATATACAAGCTCTGATATAAATGTTATATTTACAAACTGTGATATAAATATTATACATACACGCTGTGATATTAATATAATATATGTACAACCTGTGATATTAATATTATATATACAAGCTATGATATTAATATAATATATGTACAACCTGTGACATGAATATCATGTATACAAACTATGACATTAATATAATATATGTAAACTATGATATTAATATAATATAATACAATCTGTAATATTATTATAATATGTAATGTAAATGTAATACATTTTTAATATTAATATCATATATGTATACAAGCTATGATATTAATATACGTACAATTATAATAAATATATAATATAATCAATACAATATTAGCGTAGCCACGAGAATCTATTTCACACGTTTGCAAAAGTAATAAAACCAAGATTAATAAAACATGGCAACGAAAGAGCGAAAAACAGAGTGAATAAAAGAATATCATAAATAAATAATCTTTTTTAAATAGAAACGTTATTTCAACTGATAGTCATCGTGACATAAATCGTGCAAGATAGTGGACAAGTGAACAGATGTTTAACGTCACCGAAACAATAAGGTCCTTCGCGTGGGGGACATTTAATTATCGTTCTTTCGTTACAGATCTCCCTCGATCTCCCTCGATCTCTCCCCACCCACCACAGAGTCCCTTTTTCATCAGCGAAACCGAAAGTGAACAGTCCGCCACGTATTGTGACGTTAAAACCGGTCGTCCTTCTTTCGCAATGTCGAACGGTTCGCGATCCCAAAAAGAATAAAAAAAATACCAAACGTTTTCTCACCCTGAAAATGATTCGACAGTTTACACGTCGCTCTTTATCTTGTTTCGTTTATCGTATATTCAGAGGACGCATTCGGCAATGTCCATCAAGGGAATTCGAAGTGTTATATACGTTTCATTATCGTACTATCATTTATACAAAATCTATTTGTTTATGTATCATTATTTATGCAGCGAAACATGACTGATATTTATAGTTTCATAGCAATTAAAAATATGTAAAAGGAAGGTCATCTAACGGAGATATATTTCATGAAAATGTTGGACAAATCATACAAGTTTGTAGCGAAAATAGTTCACGCTGTTCCGCTTGATGGCGCCACTAACCTAAATTATTGCTGAATTAAATAACTATCCATAGAAATAATAAATTTGCATCTTAAATTAATATATAGCAGCATTATTAAGCAAAGAATCGTATTAATTAATTATTTATGAAAAATATATTAAATCTATCTGTTGCGCCATCTAGCGGCAACCGTGGGAACTATTGTCATTACAAACCTGGGGATTTCCCCACCGATGGCGCCACTAGTAACAAACCAGTGGCTGCCCCATCTAGCGTAGTCTGCGATATAACAACAAAGGTAACAATATTCTTCCTTTGGTGCGATGATGATGATAACGTAAATTACAGACAATATGTCATTTATACCATTGTTTGACCCATTCGGAGATTTTTGAGCTGTTATTCATCGAGGATCAGGGCACAAGGTACAACTTTGTGTTTATCGCGTTATTGTTGATACAAAGATAAGAAAGCAATGAGTAGTCTATCGAAATTCGACTCGAAGTAGGCTAGAAACACGAGTTATTCATACTTTTTGTAATGCTGTGTCGTAGTTGGTTTCTGACGTGTTTATCGTGTTGTACTACGCATTAATAGAAATTTTATGATCCTAATCGTCGATAGGTTTCAATGAGACGATCAATTTGTTTTGAGATTCGAACGTGTTTCAGGAATCTCGCAACGTATAGTGTTCCTAAAACAATAACGTAAATTAAGGTTACTGGATTGCATAATGATGGATGACATTTTCCGAAGATAATTAACTGTTTTGGTGATATGCATTTCATGTGTTGTTCTTTCGTGATAACATGCACGGAGCCAGCATCGTTTATGACATAATTATGAACTCGTTAGCAGCGACGAGGCTGGTCTAGACGATGTACGATAACCTAGTAAGTTTTTAATAAAATAGTCAAATTGTCATTGGGGTGAAACATTCGCTAGGCACGTGACGCTATCTGTAGTTAGACGTGTCTTTCGTAATTGGAATTGAACATTAAATTTGCTCGAAAGGTTGTCAATTATTTTGTCATAGTATCATTTGAAAACTATATAATAAAATCATAACTATTTGTTTGTCTTTCAGGTTAGTGATAAGATCGCATCGGACAAAATCCTAAACGTTATCAAAATCTTTCACTTTTCGTGTAACAGAAAATAAAGAAAAATGGATTGTCAACACACAGATACTATGGAAGAAATAGTGAAGCTTGGACAACTCTTGCATCAAAACGGAGATAAAGTGTTAAGCGCGTCAAGTAAACTGTCTCTGTCGACCATGTTACTCTACAATTTAAACGAAGCATTTTCTTTAATCGTGGATAAATCCGAAGACTTAGAATCTTCTTTCCAAGTGTGCAATAGCTCCAACATCAATGTATTTAGCGATTTGAAATTTGTATACGATTTTATACAGAAAACGGTTGGATTGAAAGTGACTTATTGCGCGAACAATCCCAACATACCTGTTGATATTACTAAGTTTAGGCATTTGAAATATTTGGAATTGAAGAAAATTAATATAGACTCTGTAAAGGGGCTTCAAAGGGTCAGAGGTCAACTTGAAAGCGTTATCTGCGCTGGTAGGAAAGGAATTTGTACTGTCAGTCAATTATTAGGTAATTATAAACAGATGAACAAATCATGCTATGAATGCAACTTAAAATCTATTCGAAATAGTTAAAGAATACACCATTTTTACGCAGCTAGTTGCGGTGAAGATGCCAGCATTGGATTTGTTTGGGATTCATTGAAACATTTAGCATTATCTCACAATGCTCTTGAAAAATTGGATAAATCTTTGGAATTGGCACCTTGGCTACAATTAATTGATTTGAGTCACAACTTATTAACATCCGTAGACGAATTATCTTGTTTACCCAACTTGAAATATGTGAATCTCGGATATAACAAGCTTGAGGCAGTACCTACATTCAATAAGGCTGCATCGCATTCTTTACAAGTATTAGTTCTGAAGAACAATTACATAGAAAATTTAAATGGTAATACATAAGTGCAATTACATACAAACAAAAACAATCGTTTGCACTTGCTTCTTTAATGCAAATTTGTCTGTGCAACAGGTTTACAAAATTTAGAGTGTTTAACGGAATTAGATTTATCGTATAACTGTGTAATGGAGCATTCAACTTTATGGGTATTGGAGAGAATGTCTACTTTGTTGTGGATATCTCTGGAAGGCAATCCTTTATCGTATCACCTAAAACATCGACAGTTATCCATGAAATATTTACATCCGAGCTTAAGCGAAAGCAAGGTGAATAACTTATTAAGAATAACAGAATGTTGTAACGTTATACGTAAACATACTGTTATCGAACGTAGCATTACATAAGCATCAATAAAATTTTATGATTTAGTTTGTTTTAGACCGTTTGCGACTTTCGAAATCAGAGAAACAAACTATTACAGGGAATCGGCGATTTATGATCAGATCCGAGCAACCTATGTCAAATGAATTCTCTGCTTCTGTATCGAATTCGTTGAATTCTAGTAGTTTATCTGTATCGATGAACGCGTCTACTTTAAATGAAAGCGTAATGGAAAGATCTACAGAATCGATGAATACTTTAGAAAGAAGTATAACCAAAGCTAAGAAAAAATTGAATGTAAAAGAAGCCGTTATCGCAGAAGATGAACACGAACATAAAAAGCTAAAAGAGAATTATATTATTTACAGATCGTATTCAGGTGATTAATTATTTTTTACCGAATACTTTCAAAAAATTATTTATGGTACAACTTCAAATATTTGATTTATTTTAATTCTTTGTAGAGTCGTCGAAAGACCATTTGGAAACGAAGAAACAAATTTTAGCGTTGCGAGAAACATATGGCGAGGACGCATGGTTAAGCAGTTACGCTGGAACAGTCGTTCAAGACATTATGGGTTTGCAGTCGTCCTCAGAATCTGCTACAGAAACTTTAGATGACACGACCGAGACGGCGGAAGAAACCGAAAAACATTCGACAACGGAAAACAACGAAACCAGTAACGAAAAGGAAGAACATATCGAAACATCAAGGGAGGAACAGAGTATTCCTGAATCGACCAGCGACACAGCAATCGCAGTCGTAAACATACCTGACCCTCCCTATGACCCAGACGAAGGTGTGCTATCAGAAATATCATTCTAATGTATTTACATATAAAAAAAAAATATTTTATTTTCTCTTGCTTTTTAATATCTAGAAAAAGGAGATTTGTATCTAGTACACAAAAAGAAGAACGATCACGAATTGGAAGAAGTGTTCTTGATAATAACGTTAGAGTAAGTGTTCTTTATATTCGAATATACTAATTAGTTGCTGAATAATATTAATTATATAAGTATTACAGTGACATTAAAGAGAGAGATTCGATGACTGGGAAATTAAAGTCTTGTTGGTCGACGAGTTCTGTGTTATCGTGCGTGCTGGGTAGAAGCGAACCGATCACGGTAGATATCATTTTTGATACAACACGAGAAACTCGTCAAAACAGAAGATATTTCGTACAACCAGACGATGCAAAGGTAAGAAGAACGAAGTAAACATTATATCGATGTCAGCGACATACATGCTAATGTTAGTTTATTATCTGACTGTATCGCAGAAAATAGTAACAACTATTGGCGAAAGGATGAAAAAACGAACGATCTCATTGAAAGTTTTTAAATGCATGAAATGTTCGACTCATTTCTCTCAAGATATAGAATATGCCACTGTCATAAGTACATCTGTGTCGGGTACGTTTTCAGTAGTAGTATATAGTTGTATGTCCGGTTGTGTAATAATCATTATAATAAAAAGAATGTTTATTTTTTTAGGTGTAAAACAGTTAAAGTGCCCCACTTGCAAAAGTACACTAGTCGTGGAAACAGATGAATTATCAACGATAGACATGGAAAGCGAGGTTTTCGAAAGTACGACGGAAAGTTCGTCGAGAAATCAATATTCGGAAAATACCATGAAATCAAATTTGCAACATTCCGAGTCCTTCTCCAGCATTGGTAAGTTTCATTTCTATGTCTTGCATGTAATTCACGTTGCATTCAATTTAAGAATGATCAAAATGTTTGATAGAAGTTACACACTTATTACGAACACGTAACTTTTGCTGATATATTTCTTTTGATTCTACAATTGGATATCGTAGCTCGATTTAATAACGTGATCTAATTTTTATAACCTAAATGTGGTGTTTTCTTGCGATTTAATAAGCGTAAAATATAAAATGAATGTTGTATATTCGTGAAGTTTGTCTATGAAAGATTAACCGTAATAATTATTTACAATGCTGAAACTTTGTAATACTAGCGATGTACCTTACAGTTTTTACTAGAAATTATAATTAATAATACATTGAATGTGAACGCACTAAATGCTGACTGCATATCCATGCATTTTTACTATCGACTGGGACAATAACATACTAATCCCGGTGCAGGTGGAACGGAGGGTCGAGCTATATCCGTCACCACTTCTCTGGTGCACTCCGACTCTCACACCCAAGCTCAAGTCTGCTGTAAGCTTCAGCCACAATAATTTATTACAGCACTTTCTGTTTTCTTCAAACTTTCCCTATGGTTTAAATACAGCCACGAGCTACTACATTAAATGCTTCACTATTTAGACTTAGATACTTAAAGTTTTTTTGTCGATATAGGTCCATATTTCTTTTTTTGTGCATTTAAACATATTAGTTTCGATTAACTATATTCACACTAGAACTGAGACATTTTAATTAAATATTCGACGAATATAATTCGAATTCTCGATTATTCGATTGCTTTCCTCGATTTACACGGTAGGTACTTTTTGTTAATATAATTATTCAGAAACAATGAATCGTATCAAATACATTTTTCATTCGCATCAGCATATCCAATTCCTAGGTTTCAAATATCTAGATGTATCGTATTCTTAGCTTTGGTACTTTCGTAATTTCGTATTTACAATGACTATAACAATTTCATTCTGAATTTTACTCTAAGACCAACTAAATATATTAATATCCTGTACAAGAATATTATATATATATATATATATATTATTGAATAGAATTGTCAAGAAACTTTTCCACCTTTTTTTGAAGCTAGCAAAGATAGAAGTGTCCTGTAATTCTTATTCGTGTTTTTATTTATTTTGACACGTTTTTAATAGCACTAAGGGAAACAAAAAGAAAAGTATGAGCACCTATTAGTGTACACACATTAAACTAATAAGCTTTGTGTTAAACTTATGTTAAACATTGACGTGTATATGTACGTATATTAATCGTTTAACTGAACGAACATTTTATAAACAGGTTCAGCAACGAGTTTAGAAGATTCGCGAGAATCTACGCCATCCACAAATGCGCTAAACCGGAAATACGAGAGCGATATAGAGGTTCTTAGCAACCCAAGCCAAAGCAGCATCGAAATCCTCGATGAAGCTTCGAGGTAGCCTACATTTTGTATAATTTAATATTCATATCGCTACGGAGTCATTCATATATTAATCTTTGCTTCCTAATACTTTTATAATTATCGTAGAACTCACTTGACACCGCATAGAAAGCGGTCTTCAGAAGAAAGACGTACAGCTGTTGCCCCGTCTCTCTTAACGATACCAGACGTAGCGCCAATCATGACTGGTTTAACCGAGAGTAGTTCTTCAGGTTTGCTGGCAGTTTTATCCTAATTATCGTCACGAATAATTGCGAATTAATAAACTAATAGCGTTATTATTACAGGTTCCCTGACAGATAGTATATGCACCGCGTATGAAAAAAAAATAATCAGACAAACTAACGCGGATGAAAAATCCCTTAACAGTAGTAACGATAAAGAGACCAAATTCACGCCCGTAACAAATCTAACTTCTATGCTAGGTGGTAGGTGAAATGATACGACACGGTTTAGTTTCGATCCACGATTGAGCAATGTTTCAATTATATTTAATATTCGAATTTTTAGGTTTACTTCAAAGTATAAAGATTGGCAGTAACAAGCCGTTGTTAAAAGAGGAAGAAGCGTCGCCTTTCTTGGGCAGTAATATCCAGTATTCTTATACCGATTTTAGTAGTATAGATCACAGAATAAAGTTACATATCATCTTGAACATATTCGAACACGAAAACGAGGAACTCATTCTTCTACTTAGGGTAATATATCAAACATTGAACATTCGATCGATGTCCATTTTGTTCTACTTCTCAAGCAACTATTTTTTTTTTAAATACTCTTTATTTGTTCGTTAACTTATAGGCGGACATTCTCATGTGTAACGCGAAGGACACGTTTCCTGGTTGCTTGGTTCTGTCTACATCGAAAGTTTATGTTCTTAGAATCGATGGATTAGAGGGGTAAAAACAACACGTTTAGTATGCATTCTATCTGCGACTAATTTGTTTACGCATTGAATTCTTTTTTTATTTTTATTATAGAGAGGATCCACAACGTTGGTTACATAAGGAAATCAGTTGGACAATGGATAGATTACGATCGTTTTCGCCGTTACCATTTAAACAAGGTGTCTTGGTCGAATTAGAACAATCTAACAAATTGAACCAAGAACTGCAATCCCCCATTACATTTTTATGCATCTTGCAAGATTTTCAGAGAACGTCTAATTTTTTATTCTACGCCACCGGTAAACGAAAGAACCGCTTATTTAACGATCTCGGGGCTGTAACATCGTTTCGAGTACATAAATATTTATTTGCAGACTCATCCTTGCCACCTAGTTGCGAAGTTGAATTTTCAGTACCGAAACATTGCACTGTTTTAATGCATGGCTTATTAAAAGATTGCAAGAGTTTTCAAGATGGCGACGCTGTGAGACTACTCGCATTGTTTTCTTCCGCCTTATTAAAATACCAGGATCTCGAAGAGCAACTTAAATTATCGAGTTTGATCATAACGGCTTCCGTCTTAGTGATATGCAATATACAGTGGCTTTTACCGAGCAATAAAGAAACGCCGCAAATAGTAAGGGAACAAGCTATGAGCAATTTAATCGGAATAGTGAGTGATATTAATTTTTAATTCAACTATACGTACTATAATATTTTAATACAATTAATATAAATGCGTATTCTTTACTTTTTCTGTAATACAGTCTTCTGTTTGTCGCGTTTACAGGAACATTATAGTTCGTCACTGACCTTGAACTTCTTAGACGAGGTAGCGGAACAGGAGGAATCGTGGGTGTTGAATTTCGTTTCTGTAAGTGCCGCTGAGACGGTCATTAACTCGGTACAACCGCCATGGGAGGAACTGTTTTCGATTCCTTTGCAAATTACTACGACATGCAAAACAAAAGAGACCGAGGACGTATAAAAGGAACTTTAATACGCCTAAAAAAATATTCTAGTCGATCGAAATACCCCGCGTGATCATCAAAGAGTTACAATTCGTTAGGATGAATTGATAGAGTTTCTAATACTATACGATTTGTATTTTGGACACGATAACGATACCTTTCTTTTTTTATCAAATATATTCAGTTAATGGTAAGGTGACAAATGTTACATCATAAGTAACAACCGGTAATATTTGTCGTCTTTTAATCTGTATTTTTTTATTGATCGAATAACAAGCAAAAAATGGATAGTTACATAAGAGAGCCTTGAATTAAAAATATCAGTTATCCCGTTGATTTACTTTTTTTTTTTTTTTTTTAAATCGTAACTTATCAATTTTCTATAAAACGTTAATGACACGTCGCTTTTTATTATTTCTAATGTTTCATCTCAGTCACTGAAACAGATGAAATTTCAAACGGTGCTATAGATGTTAAAATACCGCGTCTCTGAATGTTTATTACTGGAAACAATTTTTTATATAACTAATTTATTATGCCTTTCGAATAATCAAATGCTTAACAACGTTATAAATGTTGTTTATTTATTGTTTTGATATTGAAAGTAGTACTCGTAATGTATTTTGTAGCAAGAACGTTCATTTTACCGTCGGCAATCTTGAAAATCTAAGATGAAGTAACCTTAAAGTAGCCTTAATCGTGCAATTATTGCAAGCGGTCGTGTATTTTTTTTATACAGCAAGGCGAATGATACGCAGAGTTTGTTCAGTTTAAGTTTGTACGTTCTATAAATAGAAGTAGAAGGGTTTAAAAAGATATCATTAAAAAAATCTTCACTTATATACAATTTTTATAACAGAAGCAAATGCACAGTTTTTGCATATTTCTATTTGCGTACCGAGAATGTGAATAACATAGTGTTAGAAAAAAAAACAATTACACACTGAATACTAGTTGAGCATAGCGATCAGTCTGTGATATATATTTTTTTAATTTTTAATATATAAGTATGTCGATATGTATGTATAATTCACGTATTTAAAATGGTAAAGATACGATGACCTGTTTCTGCTGAGTCATTTTGTATATTCAATCAATTAATACTTGCAAATCTTGAATACCTTCAGTAATTTAAGTAGCTCATTCTATTACGATAATGACAAATATCACTTGTGTATATGTAAATAAACTGTTATCATGTCTATTATTATATGTGTATATTTTGTTATAGTAATGTCATACCAAAAGTAAATAGATTCGAGTGACAAGAAAATAAATATTGTATTAAATCTATTAATTCGTTTTTATAAGTTACTGGATACATGTCCTTTCTTCTTCAAGGACGATACACATAAGATGCCAGATGTTTCTTATGAACTGAATACCTGAATTTCGTGTTACTATAGCTCTAATTGAGATGAAGCACATAAGGATACGTGTGTGTACCGAAGAAACCGCGTATTGATGATGATAATAGAGAATGTAGATAATATGGAAATGAAACAGTTCGAACATGCTGAAAATAACTCAGTATGTCTCTTGGACTTGTACATGAAGTGTATTTTAAGTATTGGTCCATTCATATCAATTTTTCATTGACTTTATCTTTAATTAATTCTAACAAGTTGCAAAGGTATATTTAAAAGTGTAAATATAAAATATAAAATATCTTTAGATAAGCATGAACAGCATAATAATAATTATAAGTCTATTGGAAACTAGTAAGTTCGAATATATATCATAATATATAATATATACTCTCTAAATATTTGTTATTTGTTAATATTAATAATTATTTTTCAGTATCGCCTGCTATTGGAAATTTTGGATATAGTAAACGTAGTATATAGTATCTTGTAATATCGTATTTTTAATTAGCGATTATATTTTAAAATGTCTTTGTATTTTAGGTCAACATTTGTGGAGTAAGGATTTTAAGCTGTGCGAAGGAAAATTACAGTCTCCTATATCCATATCGTCATTCAAATCATTTCCTCTTCCTTTGCCTGCACTCGAGGTAATCGGTTATCATGATTATCTTCCAGGACCACTACATTTAAAGAATAACGGTCACTCAGGTAATTTGATTTTTAAATAAACATTTGTAAACAAGTAGCAAAAACTAAATTAATTGTTTTTCCGTTATAAAATATTAAATTTTATATTGATTTGTTTAGTTGTTGTAAACATAAATAATAACGCAAGAAATATGTATTTGCCTTACATATTTGGTGCTAGTCTCGAAGTAAATCAAGAATACGAACTAGATCATTTACATTTTCATTGGGGTGCAAAAAATAACAGAGGATCCGAGCACGTTTTTAATGGTATCAGGTAATGATTATAAAATATACAAAGTTCGTTAGTATGGGTTTTAATTTTACTTAATTTTTTGTTGTTTTGTTCATTTTGTAGATACCCTATGGAAATGCATATAGTTCATAGAAATAAAGCATATTCGAATTTTTCTAATGCCTTAAATTACGAAAATGGTCTTGTGGTTTTAGGAATCTTTTTTCAAGTAAGTTTAAGATGCATCTAGATTCATTACTGACCGTTACATAATAAAACTTAGTTGCAGTTGGAAGATAACAAGTTGTTACATCCCATTTTAAATAATTTGAGAGACGTGCGATGGTTACATAAAGAAATAAAATTGCAAACACCTGTAACATTAGCTTCGCTGGTACCTCGCAATACAGATGTATTTTATACTTATAAAGGTTCGTTAACTACTCCCCCGTGTAACGAAGTGGTAACATGGATAATTTTCCCAACCCCTGTACTGATCTCTTTTAACCAGGTATCTTTTCAGTACTGTACAAGTTGCTCCTATCTACATCTATGAGTAATACATTCCAAATATTACATACTTTCAGCTGAATATGTTTAGACGACTTTCCGATGGAGAAGACGTATTAGCAGATAACTATAGAAAATTGCAAGATATAGGATTTAGAAAAGTGTACGTTAGAAGGTTGAATTCATCTCTGGCTACAACATACAATGCAACAGTTTTCAATGTCACGAATTTAGATTGGTTTTTGCATTGAATCGTATTTAACCAATTGTATCGTAATCAATGAAAAAAAAATTACTCCGTCATTTCGCTTTTGCTAGAAAATAAAATTAACACGTAAAACTTCTATAAAGTTAGCTTGTTTCTGGATAAAATAAATTGTAGTTTATTTTTCGAATAAATAATGTATCATCGAGGAACTATACTCCTGTTTTAACGTTTATTAAAGTTGCTGATTATTTAATTGCATTCGAAACAGTTGTTTTTAATTGAATTTTTGAATGGCTGTGTATACCTGATTATGTATGAGATTACGTAAAACGTGCGTTATCATTATCATGGGTAGTATAGCGTTCGGATATGGGAAATATACGTCTACACCCACGAGTATAATCAAGTATAATCACTATACTATAGTGCATTGCAGTGTGTACGTTGGTGCACGCCTGGTCAAGTGGTTGCAAGCAGCTAGAATGTGAAGGTGGAGTTTGTGAAATTAAATATACGCGTCATCGACAATATTACACTTTGATACGATGTCATTTTAACAGCGATACGATGACTATCAGTAACAATCTGGTGTAATCAATGATTCTTAAATAATTCGATGAAAGTTTTCGATAGTGTGTTTGGTGAATAATTTATATCGATAAAACGAACAATGACAATAATTATGTAGTAAATGAATCGCTATGATTAGGATTACGTAGTGGACGATTCTAATTACACGATATATATATATTTCATCTTTTGAGGTTATGCGGTATTTTTTTTCTACCGATCGATTTTACTTTTGATGCGTCAATCGGTCGCGGTTTAACCATAACAAATGTTGAATCCTTGTTGGTCGTTTTCGTGCTTATCAATTTTATACAACTCATCTGGCAGGGAATAAAAATCAACAATGGTTTTTGAATCGATCGTCGCAGAGCTCCTGAACAAGGTGCTGGGAGAATATATTCAAAATTTGGACTACACGCAATTAAAACTCAGTTTATGGGGAGGTATGCATCGTTAAATCTTTTGAATATTCTGTAGAAATCCTGAACACGTGTGACAATGCGATATTCCGTATATCTTTTACCTTTAATTGCAAGTTTGACGAAGCCCCTGATATTTAAAATAATTTCTTACTTAACACGTTTCGCATATGTACATGGATGTATTATTATTAGTACATCGATGTGACATCATCTTCTATTTATATTATCATCGTGGTCTTTATCTGTATGACATCCGTTATATATACACGATAAAGTATCGTGTACACATTTATGATTATTCATTGAATAACTTTTGTTTCTAGGTGATGTTGTATTAACGGATCTATTAATAAAAGAAACTGCCTTAGATGTGTTAGACCTGCCTATCAGATTGGAATATGGAAGATTAGGTTTATATATTATCTATGTTTGTTTACCCAAAAAATTACAATGTTGAATATAGAGTATACTTTGCATTTCCCATAGGAAAACTTATATTGAAAATACCCTTCAAGGATATGTGGAATGGTCAAATCGACGCAGTGGTAGAGGAATTATTTGTGCTTATAGTACCTACAAGCCAGGTTGTATACGATGCAGAGAAAGAAGCGAAAGTACAGCTGGAAACTAAGCGGGCAGAACTCGCGAGAGTTGAGAAAAGAAAACAATTAGCTGATACTAAATGTAAATCATTATATAATTTTACATTTAAGATCACATGTATTTTTAACGTGTAATATTCTACTGATCTTTTACAGTGCAAGAAAAGTTAGATGATTCCATGATCGAAAAGCTCATCGCCCGTATGATAAAGAATATTCATGTCGAAATTAAACGTATTCACGTGAGATACGAAGATCATGTTTCGTTTAAAGATCATCCATTTTCGGTCGGTTTTACTCTCAATAAATTTATCTTAGAAAGTTGCACAGATTCTTGGAAGACGAATGGCAATTTAAAAGACATGTACGCCATTCCGCAAATTTACAAGGTGAACAGAACTAGTAAATGTATTATAGACGAATCCCGATAGTATTTGGAATAAAAAATGTTTTTTCAGTTATGTACACTGGATGGTTTAGCTGTATATCTTAATACAACTGTAGAACAATTTAGTAGTGGCACACACTCAAACTATTCGGATCTTTTTTACAGCGGTATCGCGACTATAGATTACAATCCACCTGGGTACCAATACTGTAAGCATAATTAATAATAATACTAATATAATATACCACAGAGTAACTACACAATTGTTTCTGGTTTCCTTAGTATTGGGTCCAATAAATGTTAACGCAAAATTAAAGTTAAATCCAAAACCAGAGACTGATGGGAGTAATTATACTATTCCCAAGGTGTGGTTAGATTTAGAAATGCAGAAATTGAGGATCGGCTTGGCGAAAAAGCAATATCAAACACTGGTTCATTTGGGCGAAGGGTTGGACCAAGCTCAGAAAGCTGCACCGTATAGAAAGTACAGACCAAATCTTACATCATATAGAGGACACTATAAAGAATGGTAATAAACTATTATAAATGATATCATTATAGCAATAATTCCATCGTAGGATAAACGACACGTTTGATAACGTATCGTAACTTTCAGGTGGCGCTTTGCGTATACTTGCATATTAGAGGAAACCGTGCGTAGAAATCGTAGGAATTGGAATTGGAATCATATGAAACAACACAGGGATCTTTGTCGCGAATATGCTAACGTGTACCAAACAAAATTAACGAGTAAGAAAGTTGCACAAGAAATAGAAGACTCTCTCACGAATTGCGAAAAGAAACTAGACATCTTCAATTTGGTTATCATTAGACAACAAATCGAAATGGAAGTGGAAAGGTTGGCAGAAAAAGAAAAAAACTTGAAAGCGAAGCGAGGCTGGTTTGGATTTCTATGGTCCGGTTCGCAAACGGAAGATACGGAAGATTTAAACTCGGCCGCTGCGATAATGCGGAAATTCGAACAGGCAATGACGCCGCAAGAAAAAGAAAAGTTATACAGAGCGATCGATTACCAAGAAAACACCGCGCCAGCCCATTATCCCGAAACATACGAAATGATTGATACCCGATTTCTCTTACACGAACTTCAAATTATATTCTTAGACATGACTAAAGAACATCCGTGTATTTTGGATCTTCAGCTCCACGCTGTTCAAGCGTGCTTCAAGTCGAGACCGTCTGCCAACGGCGTTTTAGTTACAGCATCCATCAATGAAATGAAACTTTTAGGAACGAAGCAAGACGAACACGTTCCGTCGCTTTTCAATTCTCACGAGCACAGCGCCGATTCTGTTTTATTATCCGTATCGTACGAAAAGAATCCTCTCGATAAACTGTGCGGCGATCGCGTGATAGTGAGATCGACGTCCGTGGATATTATTTACGACGCACATACCGTAATAGAATTAGTAAATTTGTTCAAAGTACAAAACTCGTCGACGTTGAGTCAACTTCAAGCAGCCGCCGCGGAACAGTTGGAAGGCTTGAAGGAAATGTCGGCTCTAGGTTTGGAGCATGCTATCCAAAAACACTCGGTATTGGATATACAGGTCGACATGCAGGCGTCCCAAATAATCATTCCGCACGATGGGTTCTTCGACGATACAAAATCTCTGCTAGTAGTAAACCTCGGTAGTCTGAAAATGCATTCCTTAGAGAAAGAAAAAGATGGTAGGTCGGGCGTGACTGTTAAAGAGTTGATCAGCATGGGTAAAAGCGAGGAGGATGTATTGCTGCATCTTAGAGAGCACAGTTACGACAAATTCGTTTTAAAAATAGTCGATTTTCAAGTATTAGTTTCGCTACCGGGAGAGGAATGGCGCACAGTTGTATCTAAAGTAGACGATAATATGATGCTACTGCAACCGACATCGCTCGAGATCCAATTTCACAAATGCTTGATCACAGACGATCCTCTTCTTCCAAAACTCAGACTTATCGGTCAATTGCCGTCAGTTGTAATCAATATAACCGACAATCGCTTGTTGCAAGCTCTTTCTATAGCTCAGAGTATCCCATTTCCACAAGAAGACCAATCCGCGGATCTTCGGAAAGTTTCACTCAGCAAATCCGTTTCTCAGTTGTCTCTGTTGAAAGAGCTGAGCACGATTTCTAGCATCTCCGAGAAAAAGAAAGAGGCAACTGTCCCGGTTAAGCAAACAACCGACTTGGAAATGAAATTCGAAATGAAAGAATTTACGCTGTTGGTCTCGTCTCAAAGAGACGGCGTAATAACCCCGTTTATGAAACTCGAGGTGTTGCAGTTGGAAGCAGAAATGGTGCAACGAACGTACGATCAAGAAATATTGCTGAGATTAGGTGGCGTTCAAGTGAAACAGCACTATAACGATACAGAAATATTTATGGTGAACACTCCCATGTCGTCTGGCAAAGACGAGTATCTGATAACGGTACAGTACATAAACGTAAATAAACGATCACCAGAATTCGCAACGAAGCACGGTTCTGTTATCAAATTATTGAAGTTGGAATTTACGACGTTGGACTTGTTGCTTCATCAGGAAGCTCTTATAAGCGTACTTCAGTTCGCAACTTACATGCAGGATCAAATGAACGCTATAACGACTAGTATGATCGAGAAAGAACGTCGTCTGCGTCCGCGACCGAGTCGTTTGACTTCTATTCAAGAAGAAACCTCCGCGTTCTTTAAAGAACAGCTTCAGAAACAAAAGATCAGAACGACGACGCCTCGTCGAAGAAGAACAACGATCGAGCACATAGATTTAAAGGTTCAGGCGAAAGTTGGGACTATATGCATGAAGCTTGTTAGCGATTGTAGAGAAATCTCTGCGTTCTATATCGGTGGTATCACCGCTGGATTTATAATGAAGACTTCTTACTCTCAAGCGAACGTTAATCTATCCTCCATCAGTATTACGGATCTTAACGCTGCTTCAGATTATAGAGACATTCTGTCGGTGACAGAAGATACAGAATCTTTACAAATCCAAGCTACAATGTACAATATCGAACCATCGGACGTCGATAAGAATAACATGTCTATCACTGTCGTAATGGGATGTTATCGTATCGTCTTTCTAAATATGTTCGTCACTAGCATAATGAGTTTTCTGAATAATTTCCAAGCTGCTCAACAAGCTATAAAGGACGCCTCAGCGGCGGCCGCTGAGGCCGCGAGGACGAACATCAAAGACGTCCAGGAAAGTGCAGCCCGTATCGGACTCGCAGTAAAGATCAAGGCTCCAGTTATATATGTTCCGATGCATTCAAAGAGCAACCATTGTTTAACATTGGACATGGGTAACCTTACCATATGTAATATTTTTAAAAAGCTAGAAGTTACCAACGAAAGCGAAGATTACCCTGTCGTCGACGAAATGAAAATTGAATTGCAAAACTTGAAGTTATCCAGGTAATAATATGTAGATTTCAAAATCGAAGTTGTCTACGATATTCCTCCACCAGTTTCTCCTTAATATTATATTATCATTCTTACGATAGGGTGAAGTTGAACATGGAACAGTTCGCAGTGGAAAATGAAATATTGCTGTTGGAACCGGTTAGCTTCACGTTGCTTATCAAACGAAATTTATCGACTGCTTGGTTCACCGCTATACCAGACATCGATATGTCCGGAAGGTTAAATAAAATAAATGTGTTAATAAGCAAAGAAGATTACGTGACCGCGTTGAAAGTATTGGAAGAAAATTTAGGCGAAACAGCCGAAGATACGAAAGCTGTGCAAACTGTTGGTCAAACCGAGAAGAAACTCGAAGTAGAAGTTTTACAACATCATCAATCTGGTACGTTGAAACGTTTATGTAGTAGTTTTACGTTCAGTTATATTATATTATATTTTTGTTTGATTAGACAAATTCGAAGGGGCACCTGTAAGAAACTCGGAAGATACAGACTCTCAAGAACAAGTAAACGTTCACACGTCTATTAAATTGGAGTTCGTTATGGACAGTCTTGTGATCAGTTTATACACTGGAGGGTCAAAAATGGTACTCTTTGTAGTTTCTTATTTATATTTGCGTTACGGTATACATGTAGAAATGTCAAAATAATTTACAGCTTCGATCGCAAAGTTCTCTTCTGCATCTACCAGAGAATGGATTGGCGAAATTCTGCTTGACTCATTTCGCATTGAAAAGTAGAATATTCGCGGATGGATTAATGGCAACCTCGATCCTTCTTATGAACTGCACATTGGACGACACGCGTCAAAATAGACAAGGCTCTCTTATCAGAATTATGGAACGAACGACAGCAGTACCTTCTATGGATGATATCGAAGAAGAATCCAAGTCTGTTCGCAGCATGTTGGACATGACTATTAGACAAAGTTCGAACGACATGTTCGGTAAGTTTCGTTCTGTATTTTAAATTCTTACTTTTTTACTTTACTACATAACTCTATATTTGCAGTGGATATTAGAGTCTTCTCCTTCAGCATAATCGTATCTCTCGATTACTTAATGAAAGTAAAGGACTTCTTCGCTATAGAAGAAACGCCGTCGAATAAAGCAGCGTCGCAAAATGTTCCGAAGAATTACAACGATCCAACGACGAAAAGGAAACAAACTCAAGCCGCACCGAGTAAAAAAATGTTCACGATTAATCTACACATCGAGAAACCAGATATCATTCTCCTCGAAGACATGGACGACATAGACTCGAATTGCATCATATTAAATGTAATAAATATCTATTTGATGATGATTCGATTAGAAATTTCACGTGTCACGTTATTCATATTGTGTTAATACTGTATTTTAAGACCGAGCTGTTATTAAAAGTACGCTTGATAGGGGAACATCAAGTAATATCGGGTTCCATAAAGGACTTGTCGATTTTAGCTGGTATATATAATCCGCAGAAGAGAAGCGATTGGATATATCAGGTAAAAAATTCTATTTTACATATCAATGATACAAGATATTAAGGTGTAAATTTTCCGAAGGTTCTAAGGCCGTGCAGTATTAGCGTAGCGGGTTCTACACCGGATGAAAAAGGACTTCACATCGATATTTGTTGCACCGATATTCATGTATCAGTTTCCCCAGGTAATTTAATGAGTTAAAAAGCAAGAGTCGAAGTAGAAACCTTTAACCTTTAACCTTTATGAATATTTACAGGTGTCATAGAAATATTGAATAAAGTAGTTCATACTGCTACGAAAACGGAAGTAAAGGACGAGGAAGTCGTGATTTCTGAGCCAAATCATAAAGGATTATGGATTATAACTCCGTACGAGGAGAGCGACTTTTGGTTTTTAAAAACAGGTCAATCGGATTCTCTAGTATAAATAATTTCAAATGAATTTAGTTGAAAACGAAAGAACTCACGTATTACTCTTTCATTTTATAGAAGTAGGAGTAGAAGCTGTAGAAGATTTTATGTTTACCGATCGCGGAGATGTTACGCTCTACAAACCAGAGTTGGCGATCATTTCCGCGCCAACAATTTTATTCACGTTGGAAGCAGGTGTCGGCAATAAAACGTTACCTATGCTTCTGCTTCATATTGGGTTTCAAAGTAACGTTAACGATTGGAGCTCGAAATCCGTAAGAAACGTTAAAGTAACTAAGTATATTTTCTTATCTATTTATTAATTGATAAATGTTTTTAGATGAGCATAGAGGGTACAATGTCGTTGATTATGGCATATTATAACAGTCGTCTAGCATTGTGGGAACCATTGATCGAGCCCATAGAGGGAACCAGAAACGGCAAACGAATTTCAACGCCGTGGGAACTCAAAACTAAAGTAACGCGTTCGCTGTTATAATCTCGAATTATCCGTTGATGTTAGTAACTTTTATAACTTCAATTCAATTATAACTTTGTCCTCTAGATTCAATTTAACGAAGTGATGGTGGATTCCAGAGGAGCGAGCATAATGAGCCCGACTTCCGATAGCGAACCGGAAGAATTACATCAAACTGCTAAAATGTCTATCGACATAATATCTACTGTAAGTTGATAAGAAAAATTATAATTAATACGTTCGCTATTCTAATCGAATATTTACGATGCCAGGAAAACTTGGAAATAACCGTAACGAAAACTTGTCTGGACGTCCTCAAACAACTCGGCAACGCGTTTTCGTCCGCAATGGAAGCCAGCGAAAAAGGAACACCGAAAAGTCTCTCGCCCTATGTACTCAAAAACGAGACTGGTTTGGCGATCGTTTTAGATTTGGAACGCAGCCACTTTAAGGTCTTGCATTAACCTCTCGAGATTACAAAATTAAAGTTATGGTTAGTAAAATGTTCACAAACAAAGAATTGCCGTAGGTCTTCGATGACGGGTCAAAAATGACGAATGATAGCGCGGTTGCGTATATGGAAGTGATTCTTGAATCTGGAGCGTCGATAGAGCTCGCTCCGAAGACAACAAAAACTGATATACCTTTGCTCGACCAAGTGAAAACTGAATCGATAGAAGAAAGAGAAGACGACAAGTTCATTATTTCGGTAATACACTTGGATATCGTATCAATGTTACATTTTTTAGTATCAACATAATATCGTATAATTTCTTCAAGTTCAAAGAAATTGGAGGTACTCTGGCTATACCCGTATTAAGAGCTGATAAGAGGTTCTTTTCCTTGAGATATCGAAAAGAAAGTTCCGAGGAGTGGGGCATCGTCTCCGACGTTGTAGTCGACGAAGGAAGTACCATTGTTACTCTCAGAAGCATCCTTCAGGTAAAGTTATAGTTTTATTACTGGCTTCGACATTTTCTCCGATGGTTTTTTCATACTATTTTAATTTGTTTCAGGTGCATAATCATTTCAGCGAACCGATATCCGTATATTATATGACTAAACGCGGGAACGAAGTCGAATGCGTGGGCACCGTCGCGCCCGACAGCAAATTAAATCTTCCGTTAGACGCTGTATACACTCCAACGAATTGGCTGTTTTTCAGCGTCGAAAAGTAATTAATATATTTACGATTAAACTTTCTTTCGTAATTTAATTATCATTTACAAATACATCTAATTTGTGTATAGGTACATGGTTTCGATCGAACCATTCGTATGGAAAGATCTCCAAAAAACTGTCTCTATGACCAAACTTTTAAAATGCGAAAGTCGAACGAAACAAGAAGTCGTTGAACCATTTTATATAAAGGTAATTAGTTCAATTACGCGCGTTTGTTATTCAAATCTGTTGAAGTTTAGCTGACACGTTTATTTTTTTCTGTATTTCTATCCTTTTTACGGAAAATGTTACACTGTATAATACATGGCACAAGTATCACTCCGTGCGTTTAAACGTACCACGTTCTCTATATATTCAGCGGTGATACAGTGAACCAGATAATTAATTTTAACTTTATAATGAAAGGTTTTGTTGGAACACCTACATACTTCCATAAGCAGCAGTTTTTATTTTTAGATATTTTTCGTGATGATTGTGGTTGGTAGTATTTTATATAATGATAACAATATTGGCTTATTATTGAATGCTATTAACTGGCGATCCATATTCTGTCGTTTCGTTGATCACGTCAAGCATCTTTGCTTCAAAACTTTATCCTCAGAACACCCAAAATATCTGGAAGCACCTATTCAGGTACTGCCGTTATTCTAATTAGTTTGAGAGAGGTTTGTCATCTAGTGTACGTTGGATATCGAACAGATATGCATTTTCATTATCGCTGTTAGATAGTTGATATTATATTAAATGTGAATGCAATAAACAATACCGTAGTACAATCGCTAGCTGTGTTATACTAATAACATGTATCGATAACAGACAAACATAAAACGAAAGAGTTAAATCATTTGTGTACTAAACGCAATCATTTTTTTACTTTAAGAAATCGACATAGACCATATTTACATTAGTGTTCATTATAATATGTTTATTGCACGTATTTTATATTTCATTCGTGTTACGTATAATGAATGTTATTGTTATGCTGTAATGTTGAGAGTACTGTATACCACTTTAGATCGTTGTATGAAGAATAGAGTAACGTAGTAGAAGAAAAAATAATGCAGGCGTTTAGGAAGAGATTTAAAGGATTTTAACAAACTGCTACAACGTTTACAGGTTGTAGGTGAAATAGAGCAAGTTTACTTTGAAAATACTAGCCGACACACGATGGCAAGTACCATTTACAACGTTCACTTGTATCCATCCGTGTATTTCAAGAATTTCTTGCCTATCGATATTATTGTATGTTTACCTGGAGCCGTTCAAGAGAAGCTTTTAGAAGCAAGCATGTCTTATCAAATACCTACAATTGATCCTGGGAATTCTCATATAATCATAAAGGTGAGCGAGTTATAATCAGGCCTACGACTATTTTCGTATTTATAGAACTCGTTCAACTTCTGTTTTATGTGTAATCGTATCGTTACAGTTACCAAATTACTTAGAAAAGGATTGGTCCTGTCGAGGCGAAATAATAGCGAATCCGCCCGAATTTTCAGTTTGGTCCTTCGAATCTTTCGACAGCGCGCAAAAGGTCGTGTTGGACTTAGGAATGCATACATCGTACAAACATGGATCTATCGTCATGGCATTGTATTGTCCATTTTGGATGTTGAATAAAACAGGTCTAATGTTGTCTTACAGAGTAAGTAACGATACGATAATAATTTTTTATAATGTTCATTTACAGCCTGTCCAGCTTTAATGTACATCTCGCTTATTGTCATACTTGTATATCTTTTTTATTTTTGTATAAACGTATCCCGCAGTAAGTTTCATTTTCGTAGAATAGCGTTTCGTATATTATACATAATATTTTAATAGATCAGTTACAAAGTATTAAACAAACCTTGTTAAGGTAATAAGATATTTAAAAATATCCTAATGATACACTAGAGGTATTCCGTTTACAATTTTGCAACATCAGTATAAAATGTTCCAATTTATTTTATTAGAATAACAATCGTAACGGTGCTGTTAATTTGTATTAGCTATTTAGTAGCGACGCTTGAGTTCGTTATTTTGCGCAATATGTAAGAATTGTGTTGTATCGTGCATGCTGAAAGTAGTATAATGTTGCAAATTGTTGAATTCCTGTACGATTTTATTCACCACTCACTTAATAAATTATTTTACAGAAATCAAGTAAGGGTTCTAAAGAACACTCGAGTCCGATCAAGGTAGTGATTTCATGTTACAGTATACTTTCCTGCTATGAACGTAATACATGCTAAAAAAAAAAAAAAAATGTAGTCGTTGCTAACGGTTTAATTTAAGAACTGTATAGATTGGAATTATTTTGAAAAGTGTATTTCATTTCGATTCGAGAAACGATCATTTTTAATTTTGTAATTATTATTTGAGTTGAACTCAAATTTTTCGCTCTTTGATGTAACGATAGCGGCATGTTGAATCTTATCATATCGATCGTAACGCTCATGGGTGGAACCGTACATTTTACACAGCTTTCATATATTTGGGAATAACTAATTTCGTTATCAACGATTTTTAAGAATACATAAAAAGGTATCTTTCAGAGTTTGGTTTGTGTCATGAAACCCCGTCGGCAACGCGTAGAATACAGGAAGAAGAAAGCACGTTCGGTGATACATTACTTTCATTTTATATTGGTGATGTTGGTTTAATCTCATTATACTTTGGAGTCAAGTCTTAATACAATTCATCAAATTGGATGAATCATATGTGTTTAAATTCGTTGAGGCACTAACTCTGTTTCACATTGCGGTCGTTGCTTCTTTACTAACAAAATACATCGATATTTCATTGCTAAGGAAACAATGATCACCCGCTACGCATAATTACGATAAATTATCCATAATTCTCCGATAATTGGATTTCGTTCGCGTTGAATTTATTTTATCGGTTCGCTTCCAACGCTGCATCGCTATAATCTTGCAACATTACGCATACTTTTACATGTTGAAAATAAACAACTATCGCTTATCCTCTAATTCTGCAGTACATACACGTGTATACATTTTATTCGATGCAATGTATATTTATTTAATTCTATATTTAAGGCATGATCATTACGGTCACGGATTGCTAGAAATATTGCAAGAATCTAATACCGCAAAGCTTGTAAATAAATACAGCAAGTAATGTACATGAAACTTGAAACAAATTTATTTTCTTTCCATAAAAAAAGAAAGAAAGACGAAAGCTGAAAAGATATATGCTCATAAGTTCGAGCGAATTTTCAGGAATAAAGTTATCTGGTGTTGGCAAACTGATGTTCATTGTAATTGTTTGCGTAATAGTGTATCGTATAATATTGTTGTTCTAATTGAACAATGTTGTACACATGTGGAAATATTAAAGTCAATTGTATATTGGTTGCACGTCACACGCAAAATATTTTCACAAGATGCTGATTTTCATTCTGAAGTTTCATTCTACGAATGTTTTCAGGGAGGTGATGACTATTTGAACGTATTGTATCATCCTGAAAACTTTAAAGGACCGATATTATTCTCGTTTCGTTCCAAAGTATTCTTCGGTAAAAAGAAGGCAATGATCAGAGTGGAAGACGGCGAATGGTCTGAGAAATTCTCGATAGATGTTGCAGGAAGCCAGGGAGTAGTCGTTTGCAGATACAACGGATTGACGTACCAGGTCGCTATATAATTAATATAATATTGCGTTTTAAACACAATGTTAAGAAACAATAACTTTTACGCATTGCAGATCGGAGTTCACAATCAATTGACCTACAATTCTTTAACGAAACAAATTACGTTTACTCCGTATTATGTCCTTATAAATAATTCCAATTTTTTGATGGAGTGTCAAGAGGGTGACAGACCAGCTGATCCCATGATGAAGGTATGCAAGAAGTAAAATAGTTGTGAATTTTATATTTACGACAAAACATTGTATTTATTACTTTTGTGTTGTATTTATTACTATTTATAGGTACCACCTGGTGAATGCACCGCTCTCTGGCCTCGTTCTGAGAGCGAACAGAAGACCTTGAGAGCCAAGGTTGCAAGCGAACCCGAGAAAACACCGCCGTTCGTTTATACGGATAGTCATACAACTTTACTAAAATTAGATAACAAGGTTCGTCTCTATAGAATGTTTTATCAAAATTAAACTGAACGTTCGCAAGTGTGAACAATATCCAAATTTGTTCAACAGTATGGAGGGATCAACGTGGATATCCAAATAAGCGAAGGAGGAATTTACATTTCTCTTTCTGCATATACTTATGGAAATGCTCCAGCCCTAATTATTAATCACACCTCGCACACTATTCAATTTTGGGAAAAAGGTTCATTGAACGTCAGGTACAATTTATTTTTTGAGAAACTCGCAGAACTCTGTTTAAAATTATACTAATGTCTATAAGAATCTTAATTACTTTTCAGATCCGTGCAGTCGTTTAATAGAATGTTTTACACGTGGGAGAACCCAGCAGGTCCGCGAAAGTTAGTATGGGAAGATAGTAATAAGAAAGAAATCGAAGATACTGTACGAAAGGTAGAAATTTGATGTTTAGGACGATTTTAGAATGTGATACTCGGCGCTACTAGAAGTTGTATTTTTCTAGGACATTCTAGGCACTTTTCAATTACCAGATCTCGAGGAAGAAGTGTTTTACGTATCGTTTTTGGATGGTCCCCAACGAATACTTTTGTTCACGGCGAACATGAAAATCGCGGAAGACTGTCAGCTACTCGGTGATCTCGAAGTCATAGAACAAGAAGTAACGCTGAGTATTCATGGAATTGGACTTTCGCTTGTTAACAATATAACGAGATCGGAATTATTGTACATGTGCATAGCTAGGTAGATCGTTGATACGCTGATACTAATTCACGATGACTATTTTATCGTAGTTTTAACGGTTTTTATTGTACAGCTCCGGCATTATATGGGAAACGAGCAAATCCCCCTCTCATCGTTGGCGTGGCATAAGTATAAGAGAGGTAAACATCATCGAAGAAGGCTACCAAAACTATATACGAGAAGTACAAATAGGAAAGAACCTATCGCACAGAGTAATGCTTGAACCAAAATTGGAGGTAAGAAACATCAGGTGTTTCGATCGATATTGTATCTACTATAAGAACGATTCATTGCAGGTCGACTATTTGAACATGGAAATGTTTAAACCGCACCACAGATTTCTGCGACGCACGTTTCAAACTGGCCTATGGTTACAGTATAGAACCTCGGCGCATCAAGTGCAGTTGCATGCAAAAATCAACAGACTTCAAATCGACAATCAACTTTCGGATTGTGTTTTCCCAGTTATATTAGCTCCAGTTCCGCCTCCGAAGAGTGTCACGCAAAGTATCGGTAAGTTTGTCGATTAAAACAGTACTTCAAGGAATTTGCCAAAAATATTCCTGTTTTGTTACAGTAATGAAACCATTCGCTGAGCTCAGTATGGTTAAACGCTTGTTAGAGCACAGCAGCGTTCAACAGTTTCAATATTTTAAAGTTCTCATTCAAGAATTCCACGTAAAAGTGGATATCTTATTTATTAACGCGATAATGGGGCTGTTCGAAACGAACGAAATGAACGACGCGGAAGCGGTAAGGTGTATTATGTGCGCGAATTGTCTGGAATACTGAATGGAATACTGAAACATTAAATTCACTTTTATATTTTAGAGCGAATTATTTAAACTGGACATGAAATTGGTGGACGAGCCTTTAATGTACCACGTCAGTTTAATCACTACAGCGGAACAGAAGAATTTCTTCGATTTACTTCATTTCTCGCCGTTGAAGGTTTGCTTTTTACACTCGAAACCAATGGTTCCCAACATTTTCGAAAGCATTTTGTTTACTCCTTTCAGATTCACATAAGTTTTTCGATGGCTGGCAGTAATAGCGGCCCCTCCGCGGTACCTCAAGTATTAAATGTGTTATTGCAAGGAATTGGTGTCACTTTAACCGACATTAACGACATTGTTTTCAAGTAATTCGTACTTACATTTCTAATTCGATTAACCCAGATTTAACCCCTTATTATATTTCTCTTTGTCTTCGCAGATTAGCGTATTTCGAAAGAGATTATGTTTTCATGACCAATAAGCAACTAATTTCCGAAGCAACGATGCATTACGTAGGGCAAGCGATCAAGCAAGTATACGTCCTCGTGTTGGGACTCGACGTGATAGGCAATCCCTATGGCCTCGTCGTCGGTACCATGAAAGGTATCGAGGATTTGTTTTACGAACCTTTCCAAGGTGCTATACAAGGACCTGGAGAATTCGCCGAAGGCCTACTATTTGGCGTGAAGAGCATGTTGGGTCACACGGTCGGAGGAATGGCTGGAGCAGTTTCTAAAATAACTGGAGCAATGGGTACATCTTCCAACTATATTATCTTAATCTTTAAAGGTGATTTAAATAAATTTATTTTCATTTTTATTCCAGGCAAGGGCATAGCTGCTTTAACTTTCGACAAAGATTACCAAAGAAAGCGACAAGAGCAACTCAACAAGCAACCCGCCAACTTACAGGAAGGTCTTGCTCGTAGTGGAAAAGGTTTGGTGATGGTACGTTAGATTGCAGAATAAAATTAGAAAATTCTCTTAAAAGGGAAATGTATCGTTCATCGTGTACATCGCTCTAGGGTGTGTTCGACGGTGTAACTGGCGTAGTAATGAAGCCTATATCGGGTGCTAAGGAAGAAGGAGTAGAAGGTTTCTTCAAAGGCTTTGGAAAGGGTGTCGTTGGTCTCGTCACCAGGCCAACCGCTGGTGTTATAGACTTCGCGAGCGGATCACTCGGAGCAGTGAAACGGTACACAAAAATTAATTATTACAACCTTGTGTCAGTAATTACAATTATTATCGATTCTTTTAGCGCGACTGAGTTGAACGAAGAGGCAAAAAGAGTAAGACCACCTAGATTTTTCCAACCAGACAATTTAGTTAGACCATTTATACGAGAAGAAGCCGAGGGACACAAGATTTTAAATGTAAGCGTTATTTATTATAAAGTTAATTAATTTCAAGCCATTTTACTACGTAATCGTGTCTGCAGGAACTGGAGAAAGGGAAATACGCAAACACCGACATATATTTTTACCACGTATACATTATCAAGGATGTTGTATTGCTTACCGACAAGAGAATAGCGTACATAGAACACAGCGATTTATTCGGCGGATGGCGGGTTAGTATAATTTTAATATCGCTTCTATCGATATTTCTCGATATTTTTTTAACATAATTTCTTAGGTGGATTGGACTTACACGTGGCAGGACATTAGCGAGTCGCCGAAAATAGTCGATAGAGGAATTCAGATTTTTATAAAAGATAGCAGTAAGAGAAAGAAGTTCGGAAACATATTTGGTAGCGCAAGCCAATCGAGAGTAATTTTAATACCTGATCACAATACGAGACAGGTCAGTAATTTAGATGATCATTTATTCACTTAATATATATAAAAAGTAATAAGTGATACATATTTTCGTCGTCTTCGCAGCTTTTATACAATAAGATAAAGGAGCAGATCAATCAATCCGGATTATAATGTCAGCAAAGGCAAGGATCGAAGTAGATGACACGTACAATAGATACTTTAACTTAAATACAGTTAATGCAACTAATAGTGCCTGGCGTTGTAAACTTATATTAAGCTTTGCAAAGGGAAACTTAACAAATTCTATACATTATGAAAGTTTTCTATACACACTACTCACAAGACTGATGTATTAATCGGAGTCAGCCGAAGGTAGAGAAGGATCAGTATATAGTTTTATATTTATTATTCTACTAATTTCGCTTTTAAAATTCTCAAATTTTTGATCGCCTAACACTATTTTCTACCAGTGAACACCGACTTTACAAATCACTTCTTATATTTTCAATTAACGTGTATAATAGCAATAATTACGTTATTGCGTATTACATAGATGATGGAGTATTTGAGCTCGAGATAATAATGTTGCAATGATACTTAGATATTTCGTTATTTTCATATACGATGTTACAGGTAGAGATCAATAGAAAGTCGTAACTAATCGTAAACTGCAATTCCACAATAATTTCGAAAACAATTGTTACAAATTCATTACAGTGGTGACTTTAACTTTGATATTATAAATTAAGGAAGCATAATTTTAGTACATTCGAACGACTTTCAGTGGTGGATTGTTAAGTTCTACTGTCATTGTAGAATAATAATTTGTTTTTGATTTTTTTTTTACCACGTTGTTTCATAGAATATAAATCAAAGCGGTATTTATACTTGTACGTAAAAATGCAAACCTGAGAGAATGCGCACATCTTAAGTTCGATTAAACTTCTGTATGTACCTGCCTAACTGTGTTACCATTGTACATATACGTACAGAATATTTCTAAACGTATTTATTATTATTTACATTGCATACGATAATTATTTTTCTTACATATACATCACCAAAATTGAATAGTAAGTTCGTGTGTTTTCACATACGATACTGTAGATTCTTTTATACAGTTTGTTACTTGGTTTATATACCATATAAAATGATATATTATATCGAGACTAATTATAATAACATTCGTATTTTTAATATTGTGCATTGCGCGTACTTAGAAGCAGTCTGCACGATCGTTGGTAGCACGTAACTATTGTTAGACAACGTGTAAGTTAAATATATATATATATATATATATATATATATATATATTATTAAAGTGGAAGAATCTTCCACGATTTATAGGTCATACACGTTACTGTACAATTTGAATTACCTTTAAACCAAATGAACTATTTAAAATACGTTGTCACTGAAGAAAAATATATCTGCATTGTGTTATATATTATTTGTACAAAACGATATGTACTATATTAAGAAAATTAAACTAACATTTGCTTTGCAATACTTTCCTTATGTAAACAATAACAAACGTTAACTCTTATCTCGTTTAACAGTTGTTGATAATATTTGTACGTTCATTTGTTTGTTTACGAATGTTTGACGTTTACGTTTATATGAATATTTTAAATAAATAAAATATGGAAAGAGGCAAGAATAAACACACACGGAGGATAAAGTGACAATTACTTTCTACTTAATCGTAAATATTAAAAAGTAATATCGATTTGAACTATAAAGTTATACATGGACAATTAAAATGGAAGTTTTAATTTCGTATATATATATACGTTTAACACTTAACTTGTTCAGTGCTCCAGGTTCGGTGCCTAATCACCATTTTAAACCTTTGATAGTATATTGTCAGTTCCTCGATGCAAGGAGATCATCAGGCTCGACGATTCATATCAGGTCCTCCGCAGTTGCCACCTCTGTTTGAAGGGCAACAGATCCAAACAGTGAGCAGTGAAAATGTAATATTTAAATCCTAATGGACAGCATTTAAATATTACTAATATGTTCTTTATTATTAGGGGCCATATACTGTTAACGTTACGGCTGAAATGGTAGCAGAGAGAGAACGAGAGAACGAAGAATTGTACAGAGCATGGCTCGAGCATCAACAGAGGTTGGCAATGGAGCCTGATGCAGATGAATCCGATTATGTAGGAGAGTTTAAACAACCAGTCGTGAGAAGAATGTTTATTAGAAAAGTCTTCTGTATCCTAACGCTTCAGTTATTATTCACAGCCTGCGTCATAGCATTTTTTCTCTTCGTGTCAGTGTTATAAGTTACACATTACAATCGTATCTGTCTAGTTCATCTGTGTAATGTTAATTTTCTTTTGTATTCTAGAGATGCCGCGAGAAAATTCATGATTATACATTGGTATTTTTGGATTATAGCTTTGTATGTAAATTTCGTTATTATTTACTAATATTATACAGGGAGAATGTTAATAGCGACGATTGTTTCTTTTCTCAGGGTATGCTTTACCATTTCATATTGTGCCGTATCTTTCTCTGAACGTGCTAGGCGTAAACCACCTTATAACTACATATGGCTATGCAAATTGGTGAGACATTTGATTGAATCTGATTTCTGATTAATTGGATGCTTCTTATTATTCGGTAAATACGTTAATAGAATAGCGAATAGCGTTGAATAATTTGTAATTTCCAGACATTGGCAATGTCGTATTTAGCTGCTTTCGCGTCTTCTTTTTACGAGATCGAAATCATATTCATGGCGTTGAGTATGACAACGTTAATTACATTTGGGGTAGCTCTACTAGCAACGTTTGCAAAGGTATATCTACCTCTACAACCTTTTTACCAAATAATCTACGATAACATTAAACGAATTTTATACGATCAATAACAATTTTACAGTTCGACTTAACGATGAGAACAGGAATCATGATGATCATTGGATTGGGTTCGATCGTTAGTATCGTCGTGATGATGATAGTATTGATGTTTACCTACATAAGAGTGTTACACATAGTGATCTCTATTATAGGAATGATCTTACTATCTTTGGTTAATATACAAAATTATTTCTGCTCTATAGAATATTTGCTCTGTATCGCGTACAAAGATAAGAAAATAAGTGTCGTGTTTTTTTAGTATTTATACTTCGATGTGCAAACGATTATGGGTGGACGGAGGATAGAGTTATATCCAGACGAAGTTGTATTTGCATCGGTCCAAATTTATGTTGACATTATACTGTTATACCAGTACGTACTAATGTTCATGGGCCTGATTCATAAACGTTAAATATTCGTGACGATAGCGACATTACATTGCATCATTTTATACAGTATTATTTGTTGTTATTGATTCATAGTTATGAAATTAATAAAGGCGATAACAAGAACTTCCATCGACAATTTTATTATATACTGTATAAAATAATTTATCGTATAATTATTTTATAATATCGTCTACGATATTAGTTTAAATAGGTGACAAAGAATACAAAGAAAATATTTTAATTAAAATTTAATTAGTTTTTGGAGTAACAATTACATCATCTCTGCGTATATTCATGGAAACTTTTTAACGACTGCACCAGAGTCTTAATGAACTTTGGTTGCTTTTTCGACCAGAGGACTAGATTCATGAACATTCTGTTTATTTCTACTTTATCCATGTACAGCTCTCGTCTGAGGCACGTTTCTTCGGTGCAGCGACGATCAGAGGCCTCCAATTCTAAATCATCGTCAGCTTCGCTGCTGCTAGAGAACGATTCCTCCATGTCCTGTTGGGGAATGTTCTCATCCGCAATTGTTTGTACTATTCCAGGGATAGCGATAATATTTGATGCACCAGGAGAGCTCTCCCGGTCTCCTAGAGCTTCTAATTCCATAATCGGTTTGTCTCCCAGTATTTTCTCCCAGGACTTACAGATATCAAGCTGCTTTACATCTATCCACGCTTCGTTGACTATGCTAATGCAGTCCTTAATATCATAATTCTTATAAAATTCTTCCACTCCTCCAGGACATTCCAAGATCTTCTTCACCATGCGATGGCGGTAAGATTTCTTCATTGTCTCGATTATTCCTTGGCTCATTGGCTGTAAGTAGGATGCCTCATTTGCAGGAAAAAATACTATCTCGAAATTATCGTCCTGCGTTTGATCTTCCGGTGAAAGAGCATGACATTCGGAATTACATAGCAACAGCAACACTTTGCCACGAATACCCTTTTCAAACTGCTGTTTTCTCACAGCTGGCCTGAAATGGTTTTTCAACCAATCCGCAAACACATTCCTGTCCATGACAGCATTTTTCTGAGACTTGAAAATTACTGGCAACTGGTCTCTGCAATGCTTCAGAACCCTCGGTTTTTCGTATCTGTTGATAAAGATAGGTGGAAGCTTGTGCGTTCCAGTTGCATTAACACAGAGGCCAACAGTGACTCTATCCTTTTTTGCTTTGTTCCCAGGGATCGCTTTTTCCCCAGCGTGGACCAACAACCTTTGCGAGACAGCCTTCCACAGTAATCCCGTTTCGTCCATGTTATACACGTTCTGTAGCTTTATGTTTTCCTCCTCCAGCCGCCTGAGGAACATTTGAGACAATTCCTCAGCAGTTCCTGCATTGGCGGATGTTCTCTCTCTGTGGTGTTTGAAGTAACGAATACCATGACGACGTTTAAATCTCCACAGCCAACCTTTGGAGGCGGAGAAGGACGATGGACCACAGAGTTCTTGGTTCAGTTCCTTCGCTCTGTTTTGTAGTAATAGATCAGTGACGATGAAGCCTATTGCTCGTCGATTTAGGAACCACGTGTGCAGACGAGCATCGAGTTCGTCGAACTGTGACAATCGTGATTTATCTTGGTCATTGACATCAGATATCTGTATAGGTTGACGTATATGAAACTGTTGACGTATCTGAACAGCATTCGACTTGATGCGGCGGATAGTTACGTCGGTGACTCCGTATTCCTTAGCTAATTCGGACTGTGATATACCGCTTTCCAGTTTGCGTAGAATATCGTATCGGTGTTGAAGGGTCAAGAAAACGTGCGACTTACTATGTATGGCTGACATCGTGCAATTATAACAAATTATGACCGAACACAGATTCTCTGTTATCCTGTCAAACGGAGCAACATCAGGAGCAGTGAACTATACTAATATTTAGTATAGTTCGGTAGATTTGTACCAGTGGCGCCATCGGTGGGAAAACTCCCAAGTTTGTAGTGACAGTAGTTCCCACTGTTGCCGCTAGATAACGCCACGAATAGATTTAATTTATTTTTCGTAAATTAATTAGTAAATTAGTATTTTCCCTGAGCAAAGAAAACTATAGTTATATTTAGATTCTAAATTACACAAAATTTGACAATAATTTGAAATTAAAACTAGTGGCGCCATCGGTGGGAAAACGCCAAAGTGTGTAGTTCTCACTGTTGCCACTAGATGGCGCCACTAACATAGGGTTCGATAATTATTGCTAAATTAAATAACTATCCATAGGAATAATAAATTTGCATCTTTAACTATCATATGACAGCATTATAAAACATAGAACCGCATTAATTATTCATTTATAAAAAATAAAGTAAATCTATTGATGGCGCCATCTAGCGGCAACGCTGGGAACTATTTTCACTACAAACTTGAGCGTTTCGCCACCGATGGCGTCACCGACGCTGCTCAACTGCTCACAGAGCGGCTTAGTGAGCTGCTGCGCACTGATCGTACAACAATCTTCTTGATACATAACCTAAACATGATGTACAGTGGAAGTGTAAAATTTAATACAATTAAGTCGTGAAACGAAACATCCAAACTTCTTTATTATATGCAACTTTAAAATACACACGCGAAGATGATTTCACAATACAGAAGTGCCGTTTGCATTTTTGGAAAGTATATGCAGGTGAATTTGATCCCAAAAACGAGTAAAATTTTGAATAGCGAATTGAAAGATAAGCAATTTTTTCTGGTTGTTGAATAAACTATACTTTTTTTCAGAATAATTTACCTTTAATGTTGAGTCCTATCAACTTTCCGTGCGATAATTCTCAGCAAGTTAGAACCATAAAGAAGCACTGGAATCCAAAGTTTAAAAAAGAAAGAAGAGAAAAGTTTATAAAAGTTGAACTTCTAAATTTTGATGAGTCCGAAGACATGTCTAAGGAAAGAATACGATCGGAAATGAAAAAATATGGTTTAATACCGCAAAGAATATGGAACGAACGACCTAACTTTGTTTCTTGTACGCCTAACATATTTGAATCGTACGTTGTTCCAGAAGGTGATGGAAAATTTTCTACCATTACCAAAGAGGTACGCGATACATCTATAATCGTAGCGTATAAATTCTAAGAAATTGTTCTAAAGTTCTATTTTGTATATTTAGGGGGCAAAACAGAAATTTGAATTTATAGAAAAAAAAGGCAAATCTATGTTAGCTATTAATAAAATTAAATCATACGAAGATAATTTTTCAACTAAACTCTTCACAGAGCAAGCAATGGATATCTATAAAAAAGCACATGAAGCTTTAGCCGCGTAAGTCTCGTATATAAAAGCTTATTAGTAACATGAATTTTAAGTAATGTAATATATTTATTATGCCCTCAGGAAAGATGAAGAGAAACTAATACAATATGTAACGGAGACTGCGTTTCCTGTAAGTTTTAGAATATATATAATTTCAGTACAATTATATTGTAAATATGTTAATAAATGTAATACGATCGTAGCAAATGATGCATAATATGACGGACAAGACGATTCACTGGCAGTTCTTAGAATCATTAGAACCAGCGCGTCTTGTCCATGCAAGGTGTACAAGTGTCTTGACAAAAGAGAATTTATTCGCCCAAATCACCATCCGTTTCCATACTCAACAGGTTTGGCGTTGCAAATCTTATCGCTATAATGCATGTGTTCGTATTGCATACGAGATTCGTTGTCTTTTTTTTTTTAGATCCTGTGCATTTACGACAGATTCGGAAGGGTAGTAATGGGTAGCGAGATATTAAGAAAAGATGTATTGGACTATGTAGTGTTCGAGAAACATTTGTCCAACGAATACGGTGTTTGGCGGATACATGGAAAGATTGTACCGAGTTGGATGCCACCGGAAGAGGTGCCATCGAAAACTTACACACTGCGGAAGCAAGAGGATGATTTGACAGAGAAACCCGTTGAATCAGTCGCTGAAACAGTTCCTCCTGAAATGTTAGGAGAACAAAGTACTCAGGATACATCAGCTGCAACGAGATGAACGACGCGATAACATATTTAGTCCGGAGGTTATTATTACTTTTCAAATAAAGTGCTACGCAAAAGATACCTGTAAAATAAAATTTCCAGCATTTCTTTACTTTACTTCTACGCTGAAGCTTTCTCTATACAGAAGAAAATAGGATTCTATTTGTTCTTATTTTAAATTTCCCTGTTTATTATGTAAACATAATGATGGTGCCATCTAGTGGTTGGAATAAGAATTATTCGTCTACAAATTTGGGTGTTTTGCCACGAATGGTGGAAACTTGTACGTAAATTTATATATAGGTTAAAAATTTGCCTTCAATTACGTCTAATTATCAAATAAGTATGAATTCTGATGAATTTCTGAAGAATAAGCTCTTATTGATACTCTTCTAATACGATCACGTGCTTTTGTTTATATCTACTTCATCACATAGAATTATTCGTTAATTATTACTAATGTCGCAACGAATGTTTGCGATTGATCCTCTAAATAATAGCTGTTCGTAGGTGAAGTAAAAGTTCTATTATCATAATTCACACGTGCGTTCGCCTTGCAAAATTAAAAAAGGTATGAACGGTCCTTGCGGCTCTCTTTAGTACTAAACTCAATTGTTGTTGGTACGTTGATTCCGAATGCGGCTTTTGTTGTAATTTCGATAAAAACTTGTACTCATCTAAATGAGAAAAATAATACATCGAATCTACTGTCATTTTAGAAGTACTCAGAAAGGACCAAAACGTCATGAGCTTCGTTTGCAATTAAGGTCGATAAATTTAGGTACGAATAAAGCTTATAAATGTGCCCATAACCTTTTATTCGTAGCTTCGATAACGTACAACTTATTGATATTAAACAGCTGCATTATATTATACGTATTAGTAACATACATAGTGTTACGATAGATAGCGTTCTACTTCTATCTTTTTAATCGACGAACAAACTGGTGTATGTTTTTAGATGTCTTTTAATCCGGTAACCACAAGGTGCAAGGTAAATCGACTATACATGAAGCACCCTTCTATGGTGTAACTCGCTTATAAGGTATATCTCTCCAACAAAATTTTGATTTGATACTTCAACATGTATCAAAGGTACGCATACAAGTTATTTATTAAGAACTAAATCTTGAAGTCTGCAATGAAATATTACATATGTTCGTTTCAGGTGTAGAAGCTTCAGCTTCGATGTGCTGAGATTGCAAGCTTCGTATATACAATCGAGGTACAACAGCACGCTATCAAAAGTCGAAGCGAAGCAGAGGAGAAATTTCCTGTTCGACGAGGAGAAAAAGAAGTATAAGAATAGCTTAGGAAGGATAGAAAAGATAGAAGTTATTTATCAGTCTCCCGTAGAGGAAATTGTTCTTGTAATGAACAAATGTTTGTCGACTCCGGCCGATTGCGCGAAGCACATCACGGAAGGTGTCGTGAAAGTGTCCGCTTTAGCTCTAGTCGACGACACACCATGGGACATGCACAGACCTTTAGTATCTAATTGCAAATTGAAGTTGCTAAATTTGCAGAGTCCGCCTGATCAAATAGTGAACAAAGCGTTTTGGCGAACTTGTTCGTTCCTGTTAGGTGCTATGATAGAGTCTTCGTTTAAACCAGAAATAGGGGTTCACTTGCACAGTTTCCCAGTGCCGCGCATATCGTCCGGGAGTTTTATATACGACGTACATCTCGAGTTACCCGATTGGAAACCCGTGGATCAGGAACTGCGTGCTATGTCCGCTCAATTCATGAAGTTGGCGAATCAAGAGCTACCTATCGAGAGGATACAGACCACGAAAAACATCGCGTTGGAAATGTTTCAAGAAAATCCGTTCAAGTCTCGACAAATACCAGAGATCGCGAAACTCAACGACGATATAATTACATTGTATAGAGTAGGCGATCACATAGATATCAGTAAAGGGCCGATGGTAGGGAATACCAATTTAGTGGGGCGTTGCACGGTCGCTGCTGTCCACAAGCTAACGGATTCGGATAATTTATACAGATTCCAAGGCGTGGCGCTTCCGAAAGGAATCCTTCTGAATCACTTCGCGTACCAGGTTTTGGAAGCTCGCGCTAGAAAGTTCAACGAGTCGTCGTGGATGACTCAACAGGATAACATAGAAGCTCCTGTAAAAATGTCTGTCACGAATTAATTTTTTATATCTCGAAACTATAGTGTAAATAAAAATATGTACTCGGCATTTTTTATTCTAGTTACTCTATACCTGATCTATCGAAGAACCATCACGTATCTTTACGAACATCGATTGTTACTAGTATACATTGCGAATTACTTTGTCGCTCTTCTACGAATAACTATTATCAAATGTTTTCTATGTATATAGCTAATAGAATAAAAATTAATATAAGATGTATAATATATAATTTGTGGCGATTCTTCTTAGGAAGTTTTGCGTGTACGTCGCGGACTCCGCAATTCCCATACAAAGTTGCCCGGGAGTCTGTTAGCTATCGACGCCGGACACGTCACGCTCATTTTTAAGAACATCTGCTGATGCTTGTACGTTTTCGTTTCGTAGGCCTCGAGTTCGTCGGACTTCAAGACCGTTCGAACGGCGAGTGGCGCCAGCTCGGGTGTACACTTCAACTCGACCTCGATCACCAAGTCGAAAGACGGCGGTTTTTCCGCTCGTTGTCCAGTTTCGAGCGTGACATTCAACGGGTTCGGGGTATGTATGAATTTACTCTCGTACGCGTATTTATTCATGTTCCCGTAGTAAAAGAATTGACCGCCGTACTCTCCGTATCCCGAATAGGTTGAAGCAGGTATCTGGAGAAGGAGAAAGGGAAGGTGTTCTTGGGTAAGGGTCATCGACAGACGAGAGGAACGAAAGAGGTCGACTGGATTCAAACGGTCCTGTCCAGCAAGGATCATCAGTTATCTAGCAGTTTGCCTCCCTAAGGCAGGAACATCTAATAATTCTAATAATTCTGAGACTTCAAGGATGAATGCTTGGTAATATGGACAGAATCGTTTCACTCGATGCTACTCTTCGATTCTTTACAATGTTTTCCTTTTTCTTTTTTTATAGAACCACCTGCAAGACCAGCTCTTGCTCGTAATGTAAATTTTCGAAGAGGTGTTCGTTCACGCTGTTGACGAGACGACGCAGTCTGAGGTACATGAAACGTTGCTCGTCCCTCCAGGAGTTGTCCTCGGAGTTCTTTGAAATCTCCAGGCACGTGAACCAAGCGCGTTTCATCACGTATCTCAGTTTCATGCTGACAGCTCTGCTGGCGATGCTTCTCTTCGGTGAGACTTTGAAAAACAATACTTGTCTACCTTCCACGAGACAGTCCAGAACGTCTACGATCTTGCATCCCGAGATCAACGCTGACCTGCCGATATTTGTTCATATGATGCGTTTCTTTTTTGTGCTTACTACCTCATCAAGGAATTAACTATCTGTTTACCTATTCACCCTGCGTTCGGAGACCTTCTCGAAGAAATTCATGAATCGTTTGCAAACTGTAATGAAACACGTGACAACGGAGTCCGTGGGATGCGTGCTGACGATGGACAACCTCGCGAGTCGATGGAGGATATCGTTCAAGTCGTCCAGCAAGCTGCCAGCATAGAAACAAAGCCGTGGGAATTTTTGTTGCCTCGTCGGTGGATGCGTGTACCGCCACGTGACGGCCTTGAGCATCTTGTACTGAGCCTTGATCACCGCCAATGCGTTCAGAGATTTGCTGCGGATCATCAACGTCTCATTCGTATTCGCCTCCTTCAGCGCCCTCTCGTTGCGACTCGTCAAGTTGTCTAGCCTCGCGCCAGCTGCGAGAAATGCGCTGTTCAACACGGTCGCGGCAACCATCGAGCAATGCCTGAAATAAATAGTATACAATATATACTTGAAAGGTTTCAAACGGTTCACCTGAAAGTAGGAAAGTGTACGATACCTAGAAACTGAGCGTACGGAGGTGGCTACATCGTGGAAAGGTAACAGCCGAAGGATCATTTCCAAAACTTCCGGCGGTAGCGTATCCAATGCATAGCGTTGATAGTTTTCGTTCCGGGACGAGGACGTCTTCGAATTTGTCTGTAACTCCTCGAGCCTCTCGTATCTTCTAGTTGGTATTCTTTGCCTCTTGTTCGCCCTCATTTAAAAAAAGAAACTTCCGTTCCGTCGTGGTCGATGCACAACGATTATCTCGTGGTTTCTTTCGCTATAACGCTGGCCTTTTTTTGTGCATCGTCAATGACACCGTTGCTTCCAGATAAAAATTTACGAAAATTAAAAATGTCTAACGCGCGTGAGGTAGCGAAACAAGGCAGCAACGAATTCGATAGTATCTCTCGATTCTTGTTTCGCGGTTCTCTACACGGCGTACAGGAATTAAAAATAACAAGTATTTTTCGGTTGATTTATTAGAATCGCTATATGTACAGGTTGACTGTTCGGAATCGAGATTGTCTTTGGTCTGTGTATCGCTCGTCCAAGCATATCCAGAGTCGTTTCTTTTGTTTAACACTTTATTTACCGGGAGCCTATTTATAGGCTTTTTAATTCCAGTCTTTAGCTTTTCGAATTTATTTACTGTGTTGATGGTTGTCTACTTACAATGTTCAGTTTTTGGAAACAGACTTGGCTTTCAATGTACTTAGTAACAGTATGGAGGAATTATTGCCAGCCTATATTGGTATATGCTACTGTAGAAGATTCTTTTTTTAATTAAAGATTGTTTCTAAATAGCCCGGTAGATAAAGTGTTAAGAATTTCAACGAAAAATGACGTCTGACATAAATTACATACAATAACAATTATGTGCAGGCTTCGCTAAGCGTACAACGGTAACATTACGATTAATACAACCACTGTACATGTTGGCCTCTTTGTACACCTTAGAGCAAGCTGGCGAGATCGCGTTGAAAACTACCGAGATGGAAACATTGATTTTAAAATGGCGCCACGTTGAACGTGTACTGCGAACATTGTGCATAGTCTAATAGAATCAGTTGGACTAGTTTGATTTGCGGTTGGGATACGTTCACACCAAGTATTTCCACTGGGGAAACAGGTCCCGCGTATTAGGATAGACCCTGTATAACAGAGTGAACATTTCGTTATGGCTCTATAAAAAAGAAATTTACACAGAGAAATTTTCTGGGATCACAAGAGTGAATTTCGTCTGATCGACCGGTAGATCATCCGACGCGTAAGGACTGATGCTGTCCAACAGAGTCTGTATCGCGCTTTGGTTCGTAGAATGCTTCTTCTTGGTGTGCTCCCGCCTGTGCTTCAACTCTTTGAACGTCTTCCCGCATTGTTCGCAAACGTAGGGTCTCGCCGCTTCGTGCGACCGCACGTGTCCCTCGTAGTGGCTCTTCCGAACGAACTTCTTCCCGCATTGACCGCAGTCGAATTGGAAACGTCCCTCGTGAGCCGCCACGTGGGAGCTCAGGGTCCATTTAGTTTTAAAGGTTTTCGAGCAATAGTCGCATCTGATCTTCGACGCTCCGTTCCCGTTCTTCTCCGGTTTCCGTCGAGGATTCTTATTCAGAAGCAGCATCTCTTCCAAAAGGAAATCGTCCTCCTTGTCGGGTTGTTCCTTCTTCGGCTCGCCTTTCGACAGTGCCGACTGAGTCTCCAGCAAGTGTACCGTGTGCTGTCTCAGGTGCATCTGCAGCTCCTCCCCGTCTTTGGAGCTCGTCCCACAGATGGCGCAAACGTTCTTGCCCGTTACCTAATATCAAATGTTTGTATAAATTAGAATTGGATTATTTACCATGTTACCAGCCTCGCTAACTTCGATGATTTCGAAATATATTTATTCGGCGTCATTGACATCGACCAGGTTGTTAAGACGTACCAAACGCTAAAATGCGTGGACGAATATAGAAATTAAGTCGGACTCCGGCTCCTTTCTAAACGAAGACAGAGAAAGTTGGCAAGAGGAAGAGTATCTGCGTTCACGCAGAGGCAACGATGCATCTTTTTGGAAAGAATGTATTCGTACGAAAGTAGACTACCGAATCGTGAAGTGATTTTCCTTTGACAGTTTTCTCGACTTCGCTAGAAAGCATGCACGGCTCGGCTCAGTTTCTGGACTCTCCCCGCGTACTAAAAATTGATTATATAAAGCGCTGTATAAATATAGATAGATTTCATCGTAAGCCAAACAATTGAGTCGGTAGATACCTTCCCGTGCGAGTTCATATGAGCGAACAACTTGTTCTCGCTGGTATATTTCTTCGTACAATGAGGACAACAATAGAACTTTCCCATAGCTTCTCGCGAATCGTCGGTCCACGCGACCTGAGGTCCGTCGGTCGACCGATTCGCTACATTGCCGACGATCTCGTTGCCGACCAATTGCTGCTTGCCAGCGGCTGAATTCTCGTAATCGGACAATTTTTCCTTTCTCATTTCATGACGAGCTATGTGACGTTTCAGGTCGTGCGCCCTTGAAAAGGCTCGACCGTATCGCGTGCAGCCCGGATACGGGCATCCTTTCGTCTTGTCGTTCCTGAGACGTGACGCGGACGATTGCTTGGCGTCTTTGGTGCAGTCCTTGCAGGACTTGTCGACCTTTTGGTTGGTGACGGTAGCCAGCTGCGCTGATAACGGTATCACGATGGAGATGGTCTCGTTGGTGATCGGATTCACTATAGGGCCAACGTGAATCGCAGGAGGCGTCGCCAGGGCGATACCATTCTCGTTGCTTCTACTCATTGTTGCCATCAGACGATTGACTGAATCTTTCTGTCTGCAAACGATAGTCAAATTGAACATTTCATGTGGATACATAGAGGTCTTCGACATAAAGGTAAGTGCTAATTAGTTTTCTGGTTCATCTGTTTCTATTTCTGCAGTTAAGTCTAGTTAGGTCTGTAAAAGAATCCTTGACAGGGATCTTTTAAGAAATCTCTTTGGATCAAGTTTGATTTTAGACTGGTAGATTTAATAGACCTAATGAGACCAATTGATGTATCGTAATGTATCAGTTATGAACAGACTTATATTTTAAAATTGAAAAGGCAATGACAGATACGGTCATACTGATCTTGGATTTTATGATACATAGAGGCAAGTGCTAATTAGTTTTCTGGTTCATCCGTTTCTATTTCTGCAGTCAAGTCTAGTTAGGTCTGTAGAAGAATCCTTGACAGGCATCTTTTAAGAAATCTCTTTGGATCATGTTTGATTTTAGACCGGTAGATTTAATAGACCTAATGAATCGTAATGTATCAGCCACACGTACAGACTTATATTTTAAAATTGAAAGGGCAATGACAGATACGATGATACTGATCTTAGATTTTATGATAGAAATGAAGGAAATTATGAAAAAAATTTGTGTAAAATAGGTTGGACTGATACATTAAAATGGGAATAGTTGCTGTACCTTCCCGTATAGTTCAACAACAGAGACTCGCCTTCGTAGACTTCCCTCGGGTCACAACAGCGTGCCGATCGAAATGTTGTCAAATCAATGCACAACAAAATCAGCCATCTTGAATCGAAGCATTCTTCCTTACGGGACCGTATCTCAGAAGTTTATCGTCGGACCATTCAAATTGCACCGACGATTTCTTTAAGCGAGAAAATTATTTCTTACGATTATAAATTATGTTTCCCTCGTCGTCCTTGTTCTTTGTCAACGTTGAAGTGTTACAACTGTCGGTGAACCATCCTCGTGCCACGTTGATCGTACGACACATTCAACCCTTCATCACGTTCGGATACGTTTCTCCTACATTTCACGGTCACTGGTAAACAGGATATGTAGTATCTATAAGTAGTATCTACGAACGAGACGAGAGACGTTACAAACGATTCTATACCTCTCCTAAGGGTCGCGCACCGCTCGTTTTCTTCTATCCCTCCTTTTTCCACGTCGCGACTTTCTCGAACGATACAATTCTTAGGGCTCGCTCGACTCTCGACTTTCCCTCGCACGTGACTTCGATTGAGGACTGCCCTTTTACCGAAAAGGTACGGGCCTATGTCACATAGACTATGTGGAAACGCGCATACCAGAGGTGGTATAGTGATAAATTGAAAACGCGTTCGACCATGGGAAGGACCGAATTAAAATTAAAAATTTAGGCTACAGGTCCTGTACGTATGTAACGAGTATTACATAGCGTATAGATACCTACTGTATTTTACCATAGCATATACAAATATATATCAACTATTTTAAGCATATAATTTAGAAGCATCCCTCGCAGATGAAACAACTTATTAAAATTACTGTTTGGAAGCGGTTCTAGGCAGTAGTTTTTAAAGCATTTTAAAAGTCCATGGATTAATTCGGTTCTGATTATAGAACGACGCTTTCTACTAACTCTGCTAGATCTGTCAGCTTTCCTATGACTGAAAATCGACAGCCCGAGCGAGCCCTTAACCGACACCCCACCTTCGAGCAAAAACGAGCAACGTTTCCAACGATCGAACCGCCTGGCGTCGTCGACGTTTCTCTCCCTTTCTCTCGACCGTGCTTCGTTCGTCTCTAAAGAGCGGCCACGTTTTTTTTTATTATCAGCTCTGAACTCCCCCTTTCGTTGCACGAACGGTCTCGTCTGCTCGTCTCAAAGTCGACGACAGTTGACGAGACGCTCCCGAAACGGTCTCGCTCGCTTTCCTCGACGCGATGAAAGTGTGCTACTGATCAGGAACGCGCACTCTCCCTGTCCGTACGATTATGGGAGACACCGTACGCTCGTTTCACGGACGTATCTTCGTCCACCTCGCGCATGTCAACATCGCCGACTCGATCCAACCTTCCAACCCGTTTCCACTGGCGTTAGAGCAGCGTCGACTGCGGCGCGTGTACCGTCAGAAAGGTTGGGATCGTTGGAGCCGTGCTATGTTTCACTCAGGGGCTTGAATTCGCGTTAAAAGCCCACGTACATGTACAGCGTACCTGCAAGGGTTAAAATTTGAATTAGTAATGACTAATATTTATTCTAACTCTGGAGACTTCCCTTTACGATAATGTTAGATTTAGAAGCAGCGTTTTGGCTCCACCTCGATACATGTTTGATGAGTATATACGATGAATTCGAAGGTATGGTTAGATTAAAAATTCTAGAAGAGAGAAGTGGTTGGATGTACATGGTGGGGTCTGTTGCTTCTTAATCGAACAACCCTCAATTGCGCGCGTGTGTACGCGTCGCACGCCGATATTACGGAGTGGATCGCTGGAAGCAGGTCACCGTAACATACCCTCTATTTGATTATATCGCATTTCTTAAGTACGGCATGGTGAAATTTGTATGTGCGATGTATACGTCTCCTAGGATGAATAGTTTCGCGTACGACGAACTACCGATGGTCTAGGATAATTCTAAAAACAATAATATGACACAATGTTAATATATTGGGTTGTCCGGAAAGTTCATGCCTATTTTCAAGAAAAATTCAAAGGCATATTTGAATTTTGATGTATATTTATTGAATTATATGTGTACCATTTTGTTCCACAACCTTTCCACCTGTTAAGGAATGTATACATCTTATTTGTTTTCATCCATTCTGATATATACAGACCTGTACCGCCTACTCGGCATGGACTTTCCAGACAGCTCAATATAATATCGTAATTATAGATTACAATATCGTAGATTATGAAACTACTTACTAACTTCTTAACACACCCTCTGTCTTTCAAAGAGATAATCTGGCGATGTACACGTTTTCTGGGATGAATAGTTTCGCGTATGTCGAACTACCGATGGACTAGGATAATTCTAAAAACAATAATATAATACAATATTAATATATAATATCGTAATTTTAGATTACAATTATCGTAGATTATGAAACGACTTGGTAACTTCTGAACACACCCTCTGTCTTCCAAAGAGACGATCTGGCACATGGTAAAAGTAGGAATTACGTCTGACGGGTTCCAGGAGAATGACCTTGAACTGCCAATTAAGTTTGTTCCGCTTGTACACGTACATGTATAGATGCATGAGCGTAAATGCAAGTTGAGTAACATCTAAAATGAACAGATCAGTAGTATTAAATGAACGAAAGGTAATCTTTAATATTAAACGACACACCTTTTCAACGTCCCCCGAGATTGCTATGCTTAATCAGCTAATGGCACGAACGAAAATAATTACCGTAGAAAGAACGAAGAGAAAGAACGAAGTACGAAGAAACGTGATACGTTACGGGAATAAAAACATAAAAAATGGACAAACATGACGCGGTAAAAACGAGTAGGCGAGATATTGTACGGACATTTCATTTTATACACACGTACGATGCGCGATTTAATCAGTCGCCGTAAACGCCTACTAAACAGCGAACGAACACGAACACGTGCACTGACAACAGCAGCTGTGCGATAGCGATATATTAGGCGCGTACCTAATGTAATATGTAGGTACTAATCAACGCAAGGGTGGTAGACGCGTAATACATTAGCTCGCTAAGTTCCGCATTAGCTAGAGTCGGTTCAAGTTGGCCAAAAAGTTCGTTTGGTTTGGGGCGATGATGGTGAATGGTTCCCAAAAGATGGGAAAGAATCCCAGAACAAAATGGATGATATGTTACAGAGTTAATACAGTCAGTGTAATAAGTATTCGTACAGGAACCATTTGTTTTAAATTGGTTGCGGTTAATTTTAATTGGTTAATTAATTTGCTGCGAACTCTTTGGCCAACCTAGTAAAGGAGAAGACAAATCTTTGGACAGGATTCGTTTAGTTACTTCGCTGACGTCTTCGGTAGTCTTCGGTTATATGAAATAGCTTCTGGAGGCGTATCTAAAATGAATAAAAAGCGTTAAACTTTTAAATACTGTTTACTTTAGCTTTTACCGCGTGCACATAAATACATTCAAAGCTTTAATTTACACGCGAACTTAACAGGCACCCCGCGGAACTTACCCCATCGAAGTTTGCCAATCTTTGTCACTGATGAACAAGTTTCTTCTATGGAGTTTGAGCGTAGAGGAGACCGTAACCTGGTCGAAAACAAAGAAACAAAGTAAGAACAGAGTAGAGAAGAAAACAAAGATAGACTTGACAATTGAAAACACTTACGATACAAATTGCGTTAAAAATGTTAGATACGCGGTATTGGGACGAAGGTATAAATACGAGACACGCTGATTTACATTCAAACTCGTTCAAATATTTACACGGGTATGGTAACTTCCGGTTTTCGCCGCAATGGCGTCGTTAGAGGATCGTTAGTCGATCCAAGTCGATTCGTCGAGCTTTCGATTCGTCGTAAAGCGATTCGCGTGGTTCATTTTTTAAAGCTAAACCAATTATGTCGGATCGTTATAGATTTTTTACGCATACCTAGGTCTTGTATACGAACTTACGATCCCGGTTAGTATTTCAAGATTAATAACACGTCGAATCGTTTTAGAAATGCGAGAACGATCACTTTCGTCGGTCCATTTGAGTCGAGTGCCATCCAACTTTCACAGTTACGGCAGATTTCTGTAAAAAAAAAAAAAAACAGTACATCGAAAAAATATGTTACATTTCGAGTAATTACCTATCGAGCAAACGTGAAATTATCCGATGCGGGCAATAATCGCTGGTTAGAGGATCTAAATAACTGAATTAGAGGAAAAACATTTGTGCACATGCGCGACACGCTTTCCCTCTCGAGAAAAAAGCGAAAAAGTGATTTCGTCTCTCGGGTTTTCTTGCATTATCCTTCGATGGCTCAATCGCGGGCTGGTTTTATTATTCCGAAAGTTCTAATTGAGCGATTTTTCTCTTTTTTCTGGACAACACGAGTTTCGTTTTTAGGTTAACATCTTCTGTTAAAAGAATTCCTTGCTTTCTTCGATTAATAGTTATCGTTTGATTTCTACGTGTATTTCTACCGTATTTATGTGTATTCGATGAATTGCAACGATATTCACGCGAATTTCGATAGTTCCGATGATATTTATGGGAATTAATTACAATGACATTTACGGACTTACTTCGAGGGTCAAACTCGACAAAAACGAGGGTAATCTAGCGCAGTTTCATGCTACGAATGAAAGTTTTCCATGAGCATTCGTGTAAAACAGGACATATGTATTTTGTAATAAAAATATTTCAATTTAGACGTTCTGTGGAAGCTTGTTTTAATGGTCGGCCATGTTGCATTTCAGGCGAACTATTTCCTACGTTTTTTTGACAGATGTCACCAATTGTCACGAAAACTTATCGACAGGTTTCGCGCGTGCATATGTACCGACCGAACATTATTTTATTTTTCGACCATTATAGACACGGCTTTAGATAAACGCTTTGAAGCAAAGATAAAATCATCTATGTGACGTCACTGGAGGATAAAGTAACGATGAAACTTTGTCGTTGACTCTGTAGTATATATATTTTACTTTATTAATTGTTAATTGTTAACTCTTATAATTTTAAATAATGCTTATCGTAACGTATTTTGGAAATCGTAATTTTGAAATGTCAAGTTTAAATTGTAATATTATTTCCATATAACTTGTTTTAGTTTAAAAATTAGTAAAAACGATACGCAGATGTCGAGAGTAATATTATTTATTTATAATTATTGGTAACAAAATATAAAATAGTCTCGAATGGTGTACAAATATTATCTTGTGACGTCACAGGAAGAAATCTTTTCCTACAAGTATATATGGTCGAAGATTTTATTCTCTGTACTGAAATCAGAAAACTCCAAAGAGTTAAAGTCCGACATACATTCAACGACAATGTACGTACGAAGTCTGAAGCAGTAAATTTAACGATTTCTATTGTGATGCAAATTGAAAGGGGTGGTTCGGGGGGTGATTTGAAACAACTTTTTCCTTAGCGAAAGTCCGAGGGTTCGTTGAGGAGATATTAACAGAAAAGATTGACCAATCAAAGCGCGAGGATGCCGATGAAGCGCTCGCGGTAGCGTATGAGCGCGGCGGCTTAGTGCTTAGCCTACGCTCCACCGGCATACTCGCGCTCTGATTGGTCAATGTTTTTTGTTAATATCTCCTCAACGAAGCCTCGGACAACATTTTCCCTAAGGTAAAAGTTGTTTCAATTCCCCCCCCCCCCCCCCGAACCGCCCCTTTCAAGGACCACCAACATTTTTGGGACACCCTGTATATATGTATATCTAGCGCAATAAGAATTTAACGTACCAAACCCGAGAATATTATAACGAAACCACATTCCTGCTAGCTTTCCTCCTGAAGGAAATGGCCTCATTAAGAACCATTATACAGTGTGTTTCAGAAAAGGTCAATCCGTGTACAATGTAGCAATCTATGATTCTAATTTATAACCTATATCAGCACACGATTAATTCCAGAAATAATTTAACAATGAAAGTAACGTTTGCTATTATTTCATTCAATTGTCAACTGCGTTAATGGAAGTATACCTTTAAAAAAAATTCAGACAATTTCCTTTCTCGTTTCTTCGAAAGACACGCAGGTATTCTAGACGGCCACCCTGTATATCGCATAGCTTCGCTGACATCCTCAATGGAGCAGTGAAACTGACCACTTGCGCGCAACGATTAGAGTTTGCTACGTATAGTAATTAACGTATGATCCAGTATTCGTCTAAGACCAAAAAGTCAGTCGGATTATAAGTGATCACGAAGTGATCCGCGAGAAACGCGACTTCTCGATACTTTCGTTGCTTCGAATAATGGGAGGATATGTTATAGACGAGAATCGTATGTAGCAGATGTTGAAGTAGTTTCTTGGTTTCTTCGTAAACAGGGTTAAAAATAATGTTCGGTCGGTACATACGCGCGAAATCTGTCGATAAGTTGTCGTCTTGTCGTGACGATTGGTGACATCTGTCAAAAAACGTTACAAATAGTTCGCTTCTAATGCAACATGGCCGTTGCGTTATTTGAGATAAAGATATTAGGTTGGTACGTTCCTATCGGGCCACCTTGTATACTAGCGATATCGTCACACTTCGACTGCCATCGAGGAACGTGCAACAAAACTAACGAAACGATGATCTATAAGGCCTCTCGAACGATGATCATCAATCGTTTAGTATCTGAACTTGATCCTAGGATCGGAATAAATTACAGATTAGCATTACCAACCGAGTTTTAAATTAGGATTACCATTCGAGTTTTCCTTCGGACGTAAACGAAGTACAAAGCAACAGATTTCAGATTTCCATGGGACGATTATTAAATTATTAATTAATATAAAGAGTTAACAGGACTTAGTAGGACGTTCTCGAGCCTTTCACGGCAACCATTTACTGAAATCGTTATGCTAATGGCTCATAAAACGTAATCGACTGCACGAGGCGTTTCTAATTGGCGTGAAAGAGAAGAGAGTATGTACGGGGGCGCAACGAGAGGCGACTTGTAACTTTCGTTAGTGAGAGCGATTTTCGTCCGTTAGGAGATGCCAGTTTCCATTCGTTCGCCGCGAAACGTAAGCGCGTGCCCCTTCCTTGATGGGAATCGTGAACGATCACTTTCTTCTAGGTTACTTGGAAGGATTTACTCGGTCCGCGAGTCGGCGATCCAGCGCGAGGATCGCTCGTGCTATCGATCGTCGTCTCCTTCGTCGCGATCTCCGACTGTAATTATGAATAGTGATCTGGGCTAGATTCGAAAAACAATAGTAAATATACCCTCGTAGATCGTCGTAGATTTCATTTTCATTTTTAACATGGGCGAGTGAAGTCGTCAAGTAGACGAATTAATAAACGAGTAAGTCGATTAGTGGAGCCTGTCGAGGGTTGAGAAGCGGCCTCTTAGATTGACGTGTCGATTCCGTCTATTCGGTTACCCACGGTTCGCTGGATTACCGACGTAATCGCGCCGAAAAAAAAAATATGATCAGTGAGAAAGAGTGAAAAGTGAACGAATCGATCGAGTAAATGGTGCACTCTGTTCTGAGGAGATGAATCTTCGCGGTGGACTAGCGATACTTCTTTTCGTTCTTGCGGAGATCGACTGCGCGATAGTGAGGATCGTGGGAGAGAATCACTCGAGTGAGTATACCTCGTTATTGGCTAACGAATTATTGTTTTAATAAAATCGATACTTGCACCATTGAGACAGCAAATTATATTTCGATTGTATCGATTACATTCTAATAAACTTAACTAACTTAAGGGACAATTTATAACTCATCTTTTTGTACGAGCAAGGGGTCCTCGAATAGTATACAGGGTGTCCTAAAAATGTTGGAGGTCCTTGAAAGGCGTGGTTCGGGAGGTGATTTGAAACAACTTTTTCCTTAGCAAAAATGTTGTCCGAGGTTCCGTTAAGGAGATATTAACGGAAAACATCGACCAATCAGAGCGGGTGTATACCGTTGGAGCGGCCGTGGTAGCGAAGGCTGCGCGCTAAGTGGCTGCGTTCATACGCTACCGCGAGCGCTCCATCGGCATCCTCGCACTCTGATTGGTCAGTGTTTTCCGTTAATATCTCCTCAACGAAGCCTCGGACAACATTTTCCCTAAGGAACAAAGTTGTTTCAAATCACCTCCCGAACCATCCCTTTCAAGGTGTTACAATATTTTTCGGACACCCTGTATATACAGGGTGGAGGTGATTTAAAACAACTTTTTCCTTAGCGAAAATGTTGTCCGAGGTTTCGTTAAGGAGATATTAAGCGAAAACCCCGACCAATCAGAGAGCGAGTATGCCGGTGGACCGCCCACGGTAGGCGTAGGCTACGCGACAGGCGGCCGCGTTCATACGCTACCGCGAGCGCTCCATCGGCATCCTCGCGCTCTGATTGGTCAGTGTTTTCCGTTAATATCTCCTCAACGAAGCCTCGGACAACATTTTCGCTAAGGAACAAAGTTGTTTCAAATCACCCCCCCCCCTCCCCGATTCACTCCTCAAAGAGTGATTCACTCCTTCAAGGACCTCTAACATTTTTGAAACATCCTGTATTCCCCGCTAGATGGCTGTCGACGATACTCCTTTCGCGCTAGTAAGTTGACCGAGTTCTATATACAAATAGGAGATCATCGGAAAACTCTGAATTCTATAAAAAGGATCGTTTTCGACGAAACGCTTTTCCCTTAGTAACGCAATTAGGTGAGAACCGTGAGTTTTTAAATAACAGAATGCGGATGTCCAGCAGCATCACACAGGCAACCGAGGGCGATCCCGACGAAAGGAAGCGGGAGAAATAATACGTTCGACGAAGAGAACGTCGCCGTGACGACCGGGCGAATTTTCAACGGAAAACCGAGCAAAAGGGGCTCGTGGCCCTGGCAGGTTTCCCTCCAGCTGTTGCATCCGAAGATGGGGTTCATCGGCCACTGGTGTGGCGGTGTCCTCATCGAGCCCACATGGGTCGTTACAGCGGCTCACTGTATCCACAAGTAAGCCTCGATTCAATTCTTTAAAAATTCAACACGGTTTTTTAATTACCACAGAGCGTTTAAACAGAGAGGAGGAATATGATTTACGAATTATACTTGCCACTCGGTACTGTAGAAACAGTGTAACTTTGTTACGAGGAACTTTGGCCTGATAAGTGAGGCACAGGGTAAGTAGAAATCGATATTGCCTAGTGGGACCGTGAGTGCCAATTAACAATTTCGACAAACGCTAGGAAATTAGTACAGGACACATTGAACTACCTTTGCTGCTGTTCAAAGCTTCTTGGTATTTTCAAGAATCAACTGAAGCGGTAATAATTTTTTCGAATTGATTCTGATTCTATGGTGCTTGTTTACAGTGACCTTTTCAATTTGCCAATCGGTGCGTTGTGGACGGCGGTCGTTGGAGAATGGGAGTTGGATTCTGGTGGACGTGGATCGGCTAGGCTACCTGTTGAACGAGTCATCATTCACGAGAGATTCAATAATTACGTACACGATATTGGTATGCGTATATCAATTATATTTAATTATATCAAATGTATTATTGTATAGTTTCTAATTGATATTAGATACATTCATTA
>NW_026533254.1:25467596-25521289 GCF_026225885.1 Hylaeus anthracinus | reverse complement strand
TAAATTACGTTATAATTATATATAATTATATGAAATGTATTATTGTAGAGTTTCTAATTGATATTAGATACATTCATTATGTTAAATGTTAAATATAAAATATTAAGGGTCGTTGTATAAATTATATATAATGATTATATAATTTAATATATTTATTATATTTAATGTAATATAATGTCGAGGTAGTCGTTATATAATTTATAATATATAATGTTATATTATGTATATTATATTTAATATAATATAATCAATTATAAATTATGTAATAATTATATGTAATTTACATAATGATCTTTAATTACATTTATGGAATTCTACCAATATCTCGATTACGTTGCTGATGATAAATGTAACTTGTGTTTTCAGCCCTGATGAAGCTAGCCAGGCCAGCCCCTTTGTCGAAGGTGGTGCGAACGATATGCCTTCCCGATCCAGGGGAAGAACTAGCGAATGGTCAGTGCATAGCTTCCGGCTGGGGTCGTTACGGCCCAACGCAATCACTTTCCACCGCCTTGTTGGAAGCAACAGTGCCATTACTGGATCTAGAAAAATGCACCCAAGCGTATGGGAAGTCTGTACCGATCCGAAACGGCCACCTCTGCGCTGGCCACACCGACGGCTCTTCCGGAAGCTGCGTCGTAAGTATCGTCCATGGACATCTTCACATCTAAACACGAACCTATTCGAGTAATTTACGCAACCGTTCGAATATCGAGACGGTACGGGCCACGCTGTTCGCGCGACGCGAATTAATTTGATCGCGATACGAAAGAACCGGTCGAACGATTACGTAAGATATCACTCAACGGGATTAGAGCTTTTCTGGGATAACGGATGCTGACCTTCATCAACGAGTCTGCCAAGATGGAACGATCGATCGTTTTGCCGAGATTGCCACGATTAGCATCGGAATCCTTCGATGCTTTCTCACGAAACTTTCTAATTTTCCTTGCATTCCCGTTGCAGCTGCAAGCCTCCCGGTCGGTATTGCAGTTTGGTCGGTACAGTAGTCGTTGCTCGAACAGAAATACATATAAGCGAATTTCGAAGCACGAAAGTATTCGTAAGAATCGCTATGGAATTTTCTAATTTCCTTTTTTTTCATTTCGTTAGGGCGATTCCGGAGGACCCTTGCAGTGTCGTCGCGTAGACGGAGTCTGGCAGTTGGCAGGCGTCACTTCGTTTGGGTCAGGATGCGCCAGGCCAGGATATCCTGATGTATACACCAGCGTACAACATTACGTCGGCTGGATAAGAAACATCATGAACAACGAGGGGGATTCGCAATATTTATAGTTTCGTCTCTTGAGTCGCGTGTACCATTAAGTGTAGATATTATTCGTGTAAATATTGTTAAAGTAGATCGTTGTAAATACACGCCTGTTACTAATTTTTTAAATTGCCACAAACATTAGTTTACAACTCGAACGTGCATTAGCGATAGTGACGTATATGTAAGCAACCGTTACGCGAACGCAGGCCAGCGGCAACTTCGAAAGAAAAGCTATTCGCTAGGAGCTGAATTTCTTCTATTCCCAGCGGGGAAAACAGATTTTCCCGTCTTCATCCTCGAAATACGAAATATCTGCATTTATATGACTCTCGTGGGAGATCTAACTTGTTTCACTCTTTCCGTATCTATCGCGATGTTGCGTAACATTGTGGTTCTGCGTATGACAAGCATAGTGATTGCATTCTCTCGGATGATATTAGAAATATCGATTCACGGGAACGTGTAGTACAACGGAGTGGTAACCCAAAGAGGGAGAGTACACACATTACGCACTGAAGAGCATCCATTAATTACCTTAATACGAGGTACTTAGTATGTGGAAGGTTGGCTACAGGTTGCTCTAGTCGAACTTCGTTTGCAGATTGTACGGAAGATAGAGACATCAGCCTTGAATCAATTTTTGTTAGATTCTTATCGTTCGAGGATGAAGCAGCACAAAGATGGCAGATTCGAGGAGCTAATTACCACGTAATAAATTTTTATTTTAGGCAACGTTCTCTGTGTGTTATGTGATGCACCCTTCCCCCCCATTTTGTATGTTTTATTACTGTACTCTATGTATCTTTAAAAACCAAAAATCAGTATATACTAACTTTCGTGGAGTACTTGAGTTTCACGATTTAAGGATCCTTTGATCTATTAAGGTGGTTTGGTCAAAACTTCTGATCCACATTTTTTGGAGGTGGCACGAGGAATACATGGTACGTATCGAATTTTGGTCAGAATTTTACTCCTGGTATCAGGAGAACATAATATGCGAAGGGGTAGCACGAAGGAAATTGGGTACGTATCAAATTTGGATCAGATTTGCACAATTTTACTCCTGGTATCAGGAGAACATGATGTGCGAAGAGGTGGCATGTTAGTGCCTAAAAGCAGGCAACCGGTCCGACATACCTGTAAGTATGGGTTGCCTGAGTCAAGGGGCACATTTTTCGGTACGTGCCGAAATTCTTGCCGATTTTGGATTTTGATATCAGAAGCACATGATATGCGAAGAGGTGGCATGTTAGCGCCTAAAAGCAGGCAACCGGTCCGACATACCTGTAAGTATGGGTTGCCTAATTCAAGGCGCTCATTTTCGGTAAGTACGGGAATTCTGGCCGCTTTTGTATTTTGGTATCAGGAGCACATGATATCCGAAGAGGTGGTACGTTTGCGACTACGGACAGGCAACCGGTCCGACAAGTCTGTAAGTATAGGTTGCCTAATTCGAGGGGCTAATTTTCAGTACATTTCGGAATTCTGGCCAATTTTGCAAAGTCAACAATGTTGCAAATCGCTTCTCTTAAAACTTTATCAATTGTGCAAACTCAACAATGTTGCAAATCGCTCCTCTCAAAACTTCAACAATGTTACAAATCGTTCCTCGCGAAACTTCGACAATGTTGCAAACCCAACAATGTTGCAAATCACTTTTCTCCAAACTTCAACAATGTTGCAAATCGTTCCTCTCCAAACTTCAACAATGTTGCAAATCGTTCCTCTCAAAACTTCAACAATGTTGCAAATCGTTCCTCGCGAAACTTCGACAATGTTGCAAACCCAACAATGTTGCAAATCACTTTTCTCCAAACTTCAACAATGTTGCAAATCGCTCCTCACGAAACTTTGACAATGTTGCAAACCCAACAATGTTGCAAATCACTTTTCTTTAAACTTCAACAATGTTGCAAATGGATCCTTTCAAAATTGTGACGGGAAATGTTGGATTTTTACTCCTGGTATCAGGAGCACATGTAGTGTGAAGAGGAAGCACGTTTGCGCCTAAGGACAGGTAACCGGTCCGACAATTCTGTAAGTATGGGTTGCCTAATTTAAGGGGCTAATTTTCGGTACGTTTCGAAATTCTGACCGATTTTGCATTTTGGTATCAGGAGAACATCATATGGTAAGAGGTGGCACGAGAAAAACATGGTACGTATTGAATTTTTGTCAGAATTTTACTCCTGGTATCAGGTGAATATGATATACGAAGAGGTGGCACGAGGAGAATATGGTACGTATCGAATTTTTGTCAGAATTTCACTCCTGGTATCAGGAAACCATCATATGGTAAGAGGTGGCACGTTAGCGCCTAAAAGCAAGCAACCCGCCCGACATATCTGTAAGTATAGGTTGCCTAATTCAAGAGGTTCAGTTTTGGTACGTATCGAAATTCTGGCCGATTTTGCATTTTGGTATCAGGAGAACATCATATGGTAAGAGGTGGCACGAGGAGAATATGGTACGTATCGAATTTTTGTCAGAATTTTACTCCTGGTATCAGGAAACCATCATATGGTAAGAGGTGGCACGTTAGCGCCTAAAAGCAAGCAACCCGTCCGACATATCTGTAAGTATAGGTTGCCTAATTCAAGGGGCACATTTTCGGTACATTTCGGAATTCTGACCGATTTTGCATTTTGGTATCAGGAGAATATGATACGCGAAGAGGTGGCACGAGGAATATATGGTATGTATCGAAATTTTTACCCGGGTTTTACATTTTGGTATCAGGGGAACATGATATTGGGGGAGGTAGCACGAATAAAATATGACACGTTTGTTTGTTTGTTTGATTGTTTATTAAAGTAACTATGTAATTACAAGTTTCACTACTGCTTACTTATAACTATTTGTACATCTTTTCACTTACGTTTATGTATTTGCACGCATATCTTTTATTTTTATGCACGGATGCCCCCTGTATGCGGCAACCGATAGTAGTCTGCTTGTCGGTTCGGTTGCCTTCTTGTAGGTTGCGCAAACTCCGACTATTATTTTTTTCTTATTTCCACTTGTAGGACATGCTCACCAGTTTGTTCATTGAGACCCGAACACCCTGCATATTACAGATGGAGAAGTTGAATCTGGGGTGTCCCTAGTTTTATTGTATTTCGCGGCTGTCGCTATTGTCGCTACACATAATACCGAAATAACAATTAATCTTTAAAGCGCTTTCTCAGCATAGTTGTAGTATTATAATGCTTAGAAGATTCACATAATTGCTTAATTAACTTATGTTATTAGAACTATACGGATTAAAAGTATTTATTATTAAGAAAATTGGTGGCGCCATCTATTAGGGAAGTCCCCAAGCTTGTAGTCAAATAGTTATAAGATGCCACCGCTAGATGTGGCAAGATTGTATAAAATATTTTTTAACGATATAACGTTCTTAACATAAATAATTGAACAATTAGGAGAAAAGTCTAAGCATTATGGTGCTACAATTATGCTGAGAAAGCGTTTTTAAACATTAATTAATGTTTCGGTATTTTGCACTTTATGTGGCGCCATCTAGCTTCGAAACGTTGGAACTATTTGGCTACAAGCTTGGAGCCTTTCCGAAGAGATGGCGCTACGATTCTTTTAGTAATAATGATTTTTAAACGGTATACTGCTATCACCATAAGCTAGTTAACCAATTTGGTTAATATTCTAAGCATTATGATGCTACAATTATGCTGAGAAAGCGTCTTTAAACATTAATTAATGTTTCGGTATTTTGCACTTTATGTAGCGCCATCTAGCGTTGAAACGCCGGAACTATTTGGCTACAAGCTTGGAGCCTTTTTTAAGAGATGGCGCCACCAGTTTTTTTAAATAATAATTATTTTTAAACGATATAATGATAATAACTTAAGTTAATTAACCAATTATGTTAATATCTTAATCGCTATCATACTAGAATTAAGCTATATATTCGTTTTTCAACGTTAAATGTGAACACGATTATGCTATCTATCTATATATATTGGATTTTAGTTCATAGTATTGACCGCTAGATGGACATACTAATCGCTGCACCGTTAGCGCCACCTTGTACGTGCGAATGCAAATGCGTGTGTAGTTGTCATATAAATAAAATACGAATGTACAACGAAACCTATGAAAAATCCATTCGATATCGCTTAGAATATATCGTAAGATGTTTAAACAATAATAAAATTGCTATAGTTTCAGGTGAATTTATTTTATCACTCCTTAATTATGCAATTATTATATGTATATATATATATATGTACTTACTGTATTTATGAACTAGGGATTGGATATTTATCATTAAATAAAACATGTTGAGATCGATTATTTATATTCTATTATTTGTAATTCGTCTCGATACCGGACTACAACGATATATATATATACATGTATTTATTTAATTGCAATCGATTGCTATCTTCGTTCCGTTAAACACAGTCTAGGATACGAAATACAGCAATACGTTGCGATTACAAGCAAATTATCCTAATTGATACGCATCGTTAGATCAATCAGCCCGAGAAGTCGTTTACGATACGTACACATATACATACATACGTATATATGGATGTGTAAAAAGACGGAATTGATTTAAATCCATTTAAGAGATAAAAATACTACAAAGTACTTTCTAAAATGTAATTGACGATACAGTGATATATTCGATTAGAACTATTTCTCGTAATTAATAAAAATAATGTTGTAACAAAGGACAACCAAGGTACACAGATTCAGCCCTATAGTAACGAACAATCGGAGTACGTTTGTTAATTGTTGCATCGGTTTAAAATTTGATCGGTGTCGATGATAAACGAGTGTATTTACAATAGAGACAGTATTTACACAATGAGTAGTCCAACAATTTATCGTGTTCGTGATTTTAATCCTTGCCGATCGCGATTCTATGACTAATGATTCGTTGCCCTTCGAGAAGCATGATTTCGATCTCCCCACTATATTACATACAGGGCCGGCGTTAGAGGCGGGCGCCAGATTTTTAAGGGCGTCGCGGTGTAGATTCGTAAAGCTGCTATACAGGGTGTCCCAAAAATGTTGTAACACCTTGAAAAGGGTGGTTCGGGAGGTGATTTGAAACAACTTTTTCCTTAGCGAAAATGTTGTCCGAGGTTTCGTTGAGGAGATATTAACGGAAAACATTGACCAATCAGAGCACGAGGATGCCAGTGGAGCGTAGGCTACGCGCTAGACGCCTGCGCTCATTGGCTACCACGAGCGCTCCATCGGCATCCTCGCGCTCTGATTGGTTGATGTTTTCTGTTAATATCTCCTTAACGAAGCCTCTGACAACATTTTCGCTAAGGAAAAAGTTGTTTCAAATCACCTCCCGAATCACCCCTTTCAAGGTGTTACAACATTTTTGTCCCCCCTGTATATTGTAGTTTAACAATCTTTACAATCTAGCTACAGATTCATCATTTGATATTATTACCTTGTCTTCTTTTCTTAAAAAATTTAAGCTCTGAAGGGGCGCCACGATAATCTTGCCGGGGGCGCCAATATTGCTAAACCCGGCCCTGATTGCATACAGCTGTAATGCCTCGAAAGATGTTCCTCGCCGAAAACTAAAAGCACGAACAATGTTATCCCTATCAGTTTCGAGACTGTTAAGTGTAAAAAAGCTTCGTTCTTAAAACTCTGAAAAACATCCGCGAACGGAGGTTCAATTTCTGAAACGCAAATGCCGTGAAACCTCCAAAGATGTTCGTCTCGAACATCTCTCGAAGCACTGCCGTATTATTTCCCACGATTTTCAAACGATTGGCTAGATTCCATTTCCTACATTTGGCTCTCTATCGAAAAACGAAGCTCAAGCTCGGAGCAGCGTTTCCCTTTACAGTTATGCGCTTTTAGAATTCGTTATTGTCTAATTATTGTTTGCATTTGTCGAAAGCCCGAAGAAAGCTTTCATCTCTCTCTCTCTCTCTCTCTCTCAAGGATTAAAAACACAAAAGACAGAATTCCGTGCTGGTGCGACACAGTAGAAAAAGGTTACGGTGATCGTCGCTAATTTTATCTAATATAAATTCTGTCTTTTTTGTCGTTTAATTATTTTTTTTTGTTTTTTGTACATGTTCACAGAAGATTGTTGTCATTTATTTGAAGGTAACGAAGCGGAGGAACATTGTGAAACGATTTCAACTATCCTAAAAATATGTTCACCGTCAACTTTGTTCAAGTTTCTGGAGTTTTCTTGCCATGCTTTCATTGCGTGTACTCGGCGATGGGCAAAACCCTAGGCTTCGAATAAATCCGAAGTTTGTCTCGTTTCTTCTTTCGAACATTTTCGGTACACTTCAGATTTATTCGAAGCCTAGAGTTTTTCCCGTCACTGTATTATGCTGATTATGCACCAAATTGTTGAGCAAACTTGTATTTGTACCGCTCACGGTATATAGGTACAAAATCTAACGATAGTTACGATCTAAGCGACGACTTTAACGCTGGGCGTCGTATAATTACTGGTACAATGTGATCCAACGATAAATAAGTAGAAAATGTAGTAGAAAATTTGTTCCTACAAGGCTTCGTTTCTGAGATAATTAACGTAGAAGATCATTTTTAAGATAATTTACGTTTTTAAGATAATTAACGTAAAGTGTGCACGTGCTCCGAATACATTCGAAATCAATTATTTCGAAAACGAAGCATTGTACGAAAAATTTCCATTCTACATGGTGTCCCAAAAACGTTGGAGGTCCTTGAAAGGGGTGGTTCGGGAGGTGATTTGAAACAACTTTTTCCTTAGCAAAAATGTTGTACGAGGCTTCGTTGAGGAGATATCAACGGAAAACCTCCGACAAATCAGACCGCGCGTATACCGTTGGAGCGGCCGTAGTAGGCGTGGCTACCCGGTAGGCGACCGCGCTCATACGCTACCGCGGCCGTTCCAACGGTATATGCGCGCTCTGATTGGTCGGAGGTTTTTCGTTGATATCTCCTCAACGAAGCCGCGTACAACATTTTCGCTAAGGAAAAAGTTGTTTCAAATCACCTCCCGAACCACCCTTTTCAACGTGTTACAACATTTTTGGGCCACCCTGTATTTTCGATTTACTCCATCATGGCGAGTCGATAACTACTCTCGGTTGTACCATGTAATTTTGAAATGCCCCGCATAGCGACCACAGTTGCGTTCGAAAGGCGCATTTTGATACATTATATCTTAAAAGCTGCCGCGAAACAATTTGATAGCAGCGTAAACGTTAACATCATCGAAACACTTTTGTAAATGATACATACGTTTTCGTTAAGTTTCCTCTAACGTTGCAAGCACGAATGGAAGGAAAGATGTTCGCGAAAGCTCGAGACGAAACAAACAGTTCGACTAAAATGCACGAAGCGACGAGTCTTACGAATTCTACAAAGTTCGTCGACGAACAAATCGCGAGATTTCGTTGTTTGATTTCAATAATCGATTTGGATCGTCTTGTGCAAGGCTCGACTTACGCGACAGCACCTTTTTCATTTTATTTTCTATCGTATTTCTCTCTCTCTCTCTCTCTCTCTCTCTCTCTCTCTCTCTCTCTCTCTCTCTCTCTCTCTCTCTCTCTCCCCCCCCCCCCTTAAAACTTTCATCTCATCGTGGATGTCATTTGGATTCGTTGGGCGACGTCGAAAGTCAAAAAACTTGTCAACATTATTCCGTGTAAACTAACGACACGAATTTCGTACGCTTAATGTTAGTAATGATTCTATTAATTCGACAGCAACGCGAGAAAAAAATTTTAATTTAATTACGCTCCTACTTATAATTAATACATGTATATATATGTATTTTAAATTCATTATTATATATGCTTTGTATAATTAATTATTATCAAATAAAAATTTTATTGTAAGTGCTTTTTCAAAAGTTTGAGCTTGAACCTATCTCTGCCAATTTTATCCTGGATTCAGGACGCATTGAAAGTAACGATTACAGGAACCATAAACGGAGGTACGAACTCGTTACACTCAAAATTAATCGTGCTAATTCAACACGATGCTGAACTCGAAGAAACTCGAGAGAAAGAACGGGTCTCGTCCCTCTAAAAATTCAGCAACAGATCGATCGATTTATATTGTACGATTCATCTCGTCTGTTTACCGATTCTAAAACAATGGCGGAATCAACGAAAGAATCTACAGTGGGTGTAGAAAGTATTCGTACACCGATCAATTAAAAAAAAAAAAAAAAAAAAAAAACCTATGTAAAATTGTAATGTATTAACTTATTCTTTATAAACAATGACATTCTACATGATCTCGGAAATCTCTATAATAGATAGATTACAAAAAAAAAAGAATAGCTATTTATGTAAGTTGCGAAATTAACAAGAAAAAAATAATTAATCGATAGAAATATCGAAGCAATAAGTATTCGCACAACTGTTTAATTTTTAAAACTTCATTAAAAAAAAAAAAGAAATTTACATTAATTTATAAGTATATAATACCATTAAGTAATAATTATTGCAACTCTTTTAAGCGTTAAATTAACTAAATTATTAGTTATTCGAAGTTGGATCTTTTTCCATTCTTCTATTAGAGCCTTTTTTAAAAGTACTTTACTGGAAATTTGATGTTTTCTAATTCGTACCGGGCCCATAAACTAACGTGTTTACGTTACAAACTCTACTGTAAATGGTTCGTCATAAGTAGACTGCTGATCTTTATGCATTTATAGGAAATTCGAATATCCAAGAAACTACAAAATACAAACAATATCGAAGAATATAAAAAAGATTGAAAGTAGAGATCGTGTTATAATATTTGCAGAATACAATAAATTCCTATTTAGGTTCAATTTTCGTAGGCACGTTCGCCAAGATTTTATTTTGCATAAAGATCCGCAGTCTAGTCACAAGAATCGTACAAATACTTATTGCATCTATACTTTTACCCACTTTTCGCGTTTATTTTGTTCATTTCACAAATTATATTAACTAGTAAATGTTGTTTGGACTATATCCATCTTAGAGACTTCCGAGAATATGTAAAATAAACATTGATTATAAAAAATGAAATTAAGAAACTACAATCTCACACAAATGTTTTTTTGGCAAATTGTATTGCTGTACGAATACATTACACCTACTGCACGTCGACTGGAAAAAGTTTGGAGAAGTTTCACGAAGGTGAATCCCCGTGAGTAGCGGGAAGTAGAACATCTTTTGATTTCACAAATGTCAAACAACATTTGTCGCTATTATTAATAAAATAATTTAATCCTATCGATTTCTTCTTGAATATATAAATAAATATCTTATTATTCTGTCTTCGATTCGAAGCTTAACATTTGTCGCTATCGTTACAGCTCTTTCCTTGCAACTATTACAATGTAATTACAAGGGGGACTAACATTAATACCTTAAGGGGGAAGTCTGGTCCAGCTAATGTATTTTTCTAATGCATACAATTTCCAGATATAATTAATGTTTGTTATTGAAACTTTTTGTACATATAAAGGGACGTTCAAAGAAGAAAATTTGACAGTGTAGATTTAATTTGAACGTTTTCACTGAATCCTTTCCTTGCAACTACTATATCTATATATGTATACATATCTGTATAGTATATAGTATATATACATATATATACATATATATACATATATATAGTATATATACACGTACATACAACTTGTTTTACATACAAAGGGACGTTGAAAGAAAAAAATTTAACAGTGTAGATTTAATTTGAACGTTTTCATCGAATCCTTTCCTTGCAAGTACTATATCTATATATGTATACATATCTGTATAGTATATAGTATACATATCTGTATAGTATATAGTATATATACATATACATACAACTTGTTTTACATACAAAGGGACGTTGAAAGAAGAAAATTTGACAGTGTAGATTTAATTTGAACGTTTTCACCGAATCCTTTCCTTGCAAGTACTATATCTATATATGTATACATATCTGTATTGTATATAGTATATATACATATATATACAACTTGTTTGACATACAAAGGGACGTTGAAAGAAGAAAATTTGACAGTGTAGATTTAATTTGAACGCTTTCACCGAATTCTTTCCTTGCAACTACTATATCTATATATGTGTACATATATATATACATATATATATATATACATATATATACATATGTATACATATAGTATATATACATACAATGTAGTATATAAGTGTACATTCGAATTAAATCTACACTGTCAAATTGTCTTCTTTGAACGTCCCTTTAAACGTACAAAAAGTTTCAATAACAAACATTAATTATATCTGGAAATTATATGCATTAGAGAAATACATTAGCTGGACCATTCTCCCCTCCCTTAAAACCTCACCTTTAATTTCAGGCTTAAAATTTATCGTTATTATTCCTAACACTTATAACTCGATACGAACAGTAACAAGACAGTGACAAGAAGAACAATGATTCTTGTGACATGCTCGTCGTTGTCTCCATCGAACGTCTTCGAACTATTAAACGGTAACAGCATTCGGTTAAGGCAGTAAGACAGGGAAAAGTTTCGCGTCGATTCTTTCGTTCGTTCCGCCACGAAATAATTAACAGAGCGTTGTTTCCTTTGGAACAGTCTTTAGTTCGCCCGTGCTCGCTCTACGCCATCTCTTCCATCTGAAAATTTTAGCCTACTGTGTACACTTTTATATTAGGCATCCGTTCGTTTCTATTTGTTATTTGTTGTTGTTGTTGTTTTTTTTTTGTGTGTCTTTTTTACGTATCCTCTAGATTCAAATATCAAACGTTCTGTTTTCTTTTTTTTTTCTCTTTTTTTTTTTCATTTTTTGTTGTTGTTCAGTTTGTGGATTTTATCGTAGGTACTAACACGAGGCTTGGCTTCGTTCCAGGGAACGTATCCGCGTGATATGGTTCGCATTTCTTACGTGGTCCTTAAAGTCTGTGTTCGACGCAGCAAGGTAGTGCGTGATAAGGCCCTAAATGTACAGGGTGTAAAGAGAAGTATTCGTCGTGGCGCGATTTACGCGTCTTGAAGTACTTGAACGTTTCCGGTTTCGAAACCGGAACAAAGATTCACGGCGACGAATACGTTCGTTTACATTCTGTACTTCAAAAGATTCATAAAAACGTTCGGCAGTAACATGATAGACGCGTGCGAATCGTTCGCGAGTAATTGCGCAATCTGTATTAACCGTTTGCACTCGAGGCATTTTTATCTGGTATCTGCCAGCAACTCGAGATGTTTCTTAAGCATTCAATTGCCATGAATTCTAAGCTAACTAGATTTGAGAACAAGATCACCTCGACGACAATCTTTCTATCGACAATTGGAGCTCCAAAGAAATTAAACCTAAAGAAAGGTATCGCAGATTAGGTATCGTACATTCGCTGCGTGAAACCTAATGGTGACTGAGAGTCACGTCTCGAGTGCAAAGGGTTAAATATCCCATGTATACGGTACATTTATTAGAGAAAATCTCTGACGGAGATTACGAGACCTGACCAGGGTGAAGTTTACCGTGAACAATCACACCTAATTGCCGTTTCAATTACGTGAGAAAGATAGAGGCTTTAGTGGTCTCTAATTTCTAATTCTAGAGAGGCTGCCGCCTCTATCTATCAGGCATTGTTCGATCGAGTACAAAACGCGTAAATTAATTATACAAGTACGCAAACTGCCCCTTAAGAGATGCACAAAAGATGCACAAAAGATGCACAAAAGATGCATTTAACTGTTTGCAGTCCAGATATTCCGTTTCCAGTACAGTCGGGCACGGGACGGCAAAGAGTTAAAATTAAGCGACGTTACACTCGGAGTATTTCGATAATGTCTTTCTTTCCACGTTTCCATTTGTATCGGAATGACGGTAAACCTGCGACAGGACGGTTTCCCATGTAACGTCGATGAAAAGTCGAGTAAAGATCGATTCAGACTATACGACACGGACCGTCACGTTCCGGCAACGACACGTACCGGCACCGACACGATAAAACATTCAAACACGCGTTTTAATGGAACTATTCATGCTGTTCCCGTTGACGGAACGTTCAGATCGGTGTCTGTTGAGTGTGAATAGTTCCATTAAAACGCTTGTTTGAATGTTTTGTCGTGTCGTTGCTGGTCCGTGTCGTATAGTCTGAATCGACCTTTAATCGGTCCGCAGTTTCGTGTATCGATTTAATACAAACGCTATCGCACGTGTCCTAAACGATAACAAAGCTGCATACATCGTTAGCAGAAAATTATTTACATCGAGTACACTCGATCCTCGCTCGTCGATTGTTCTACGTTCACTAAAATGAAATTGCACCCGAGGCCGGTACAGTTTCCGTAACATTCTCTCGGCGCGATGTCACGCGTTAACAAACAAATTGTACGTGCATATAAAATTGAAAAGTACACGGTCTAGAAAATGGAAGGAACTTGAGAAATGCTCGTATAGTGCATTAAATACGTTTCACGTAAGCGACGGTAACACAAGATCTCCTCGGAACGCAATTGGTTTGGTCGAAAGTACCGCGACGTCGAATTGGAATTTCCAAGTAGGCGCAAATAAGTATTGAACCGATCGGTACGTTCGAAAAGAAACATAACCAACGTCGTTGCAACTGAGACCTTCTTTGCATTAAACATATTGTGCGCGTACGTATTATCTATGGTATATTATAAATCCTAATGTTGTTGATAGCGATCGACCGCGCACGAACACGATCGAGTGCGCTACACGATACACAAAGTCGACGATATTATTTTTAACAAGCAATCGGACAGAGTGAATGAAGCGAAGAATCGAAAAATATCTTCACTTATTCGCCATGTGTACATTTACACCGGATACTTCCTAGATACCGGCTGCTAATTAGATCGTATACATGGAAATTATAGCTATAATTATGTACGCTGAAATTATTATTAACATCGTAGCGGACATTTATAAAATTAGTTTGCTATTGGAAGCGTTAGAAAGCTGAAAGTTTTAAAAATAAATTACAGCGATGAACGTGTAATATTGTGCGACGTTCATTTCCGTACAATTTCTTTGAGTATTTGAAACGCGAATCGCAAGAGTCGATTTCCTTTATGATTGTACTAGGTTTATAAATAATTTGTAAAATTGTCCACGGACATGCATAACATACAAATTAAAATATGCCCTATAGTTATGTAAAATTGCTAAAAACGATCAAACGAAAAAGGAAGCTACGTGACAACAAATTGCAATGTACAATTCTCGAATAGCCGAGTTAATCGAATAATTTTCACGTTTGTATATACAAATTTATGTGCATATATGTACAATACGCCAAGTACTCAAAGATAAAAGTAATCGAGCTATTAGTTTAAAAAAGAAATATGTTTAAAACATTGTAAAAAAACAAAAGAAAGAAAGAAAGAAAGAAAAAAGAAAAAATTGGAGCTAAAAATCTGTTCACAGCGTACTCATTCTTGATACGCGAATTGAAATAATGCGCAGTAAGCATTCGATTCGACGACGTTTATGGGCAGAGATGGGCGCGATTACATTCGGATACTAGAGACGGTAATTCACCTGGCGATGGGACTTATTCGCTCGTCCAACGCCAAGTATCGTTTCATCCTGTAATTCGGTCTAATCGTTATTAAGCGAATATTAAATATCGCCCATCTCTGAATCGCGATGATAACCTTCATACTAAGCATATCAAATTTACAAAAGGTACGAATAAGATACAAATAAAAATGTTTAAATTGAACTTTAAAATTCGTTACTTTTTAGCATGGTAAAGATTTCGATTGTAAACTATGCCTTTGTTAACGAGTCTACTTCGACTCGTACCGGCTTACCTTAATTACCATCACAATTTTCTTACGAATCGAGCACTTATTAGGCGTATAAATCGCTCGGTAGAAATCAGCTCGCAGTCGAGCCTGATCAATTTTATACGTATGTTGAAGTTAGGTTAGCGTTTATGGATAATATTCAGCACATGGTCTCCGAAGCAGGAGCAGGTACGGTGTTCAAATTCTTGTCGTTGGGATCGGAGCTCTCGGAGTCGCGAATCGGTGGCCTCGATAGCGTCTGTTCGATTTCTCTCGTGACACTGATAGTAGGCGCGGGCCTGCGAGATTCTTCGTCGATGGCAGAGGCTCTGCGTAGCTGGTGTCTGTGTTCGTTCGATATGAAGAAAGGACCGCCGCCGCTCGCTTCGTCCGAGGTATGCAGAGGTTCGTCGTCGTCCTCTATGTACCTTCTTTGTATCAGATCCTCCATCTGTTGGTAATCGCATTCCTCGGCATCGCGCAGGTGTTCGTTCTCGATTTGCCAAGCCATCTCTGCGTTAGACATCCCGGAGTGGTGTCTGGCTCTCGAAGGCGGCGGAGAAATAGGTGGCGTTCGAGGTGGACTCAAGAGTCCGCAGTAACTTTCTAGTTCGTCCGTTATGCTCGTGTATTCTGCTCGCATCGCCAGAAGAATCGAGCGTTGAGTGCTGCTCGTCGACGACACGGATGGAATTACCGCGACTCGTGGCTCTGCCCAGGTCACGCCTCTCGCGATGCCAGAGGGGACCATCACGTCGTCGGACTCTGAACGTGTCCTGCTGTTCTGTCGAGTGGGACGTTCCGTGGAATCTTGTCTGGTTGGTTCCGAGGCTGGCGCCTCGCTGCTCGCCTCTCTGCTAGGTTCTTTGCTCGTAGCCTCTCTGCTCGTGGCATCCCTACTGGTATCTCTACTCAGTTCCCTGCTGGTTTGTCTGCTAGGGTCTGTGCTCAACTCTCTGCTACTAGGCTCTCTGCTCTGGTCCCCGCTGGGATCCATGCTCAGTTCCCTGCTCCCCGACTGGGATTCCTTCTTTATCGTTTCCCCTTCGCCGTCTCCTTTGCTCACTTCCGTTTCCTGGCTCGTTGTCGTTTTCACGTCGTCCTGACAGTGTCCATCTCCGCTCACGGACGATTCGTTTCTGCTCAGATTCTCGCGAGACGCGATTGCCTCTGACTGTTTCAGAACGTCGTCGTCCAATGGCTGACCTAGATTGAGGAACGTGCCATCGGTCAACGACCGTACGAGCCTCTTACGTTTCAGCGTGATAGTCGGTAGCTGCGTATGAGAGTCTGTCTCCGACAGAACTTCCGAACGTTCCGATACCCTGCGCACGCGACCTTCTACGTCGAAACCAGATAGGGCTTCTATGTTGGGCATGTGCGTCGCCATGAACCGATGTATGACCCCCAAATGAGCCAGAGTCTGCTCGTTCAACTCTTCCAGCTTACGTATACGGAATTCCACTGCCTGAAATGTAATAACGTTAATATTTTCTACACTGATATATTGGGCTGTCTGGAAAGTCCATGACGATTTTTAGTAGGCGATACAGGTCTGAATATATCGGAATGGCTGAAAACAAATAAAATGTGTATATTCCTTAACAGGTGAAAAGGTTGTGGAACAAAATGGTACATATATAATTCAAACATGTCTTTGAATTTTTCTTAAAAATAGGCATGAACTTTCCGTACAATCCAATTGAACATTAAAACGAGTATCGGAGGATGTTATTACCTGAAGCGAAGCGTTCTGAGTGTGCTCCTTCTTATCGATGTCTTCTATCTTCTGATGCATATTCTCGACCCTCTCCGTTGTAACCTTCACGCGCTCCTCCGTGGACATTTGCAGCTTCAGCTCTTGCTCGCGGAAGTATCCTTCGACGCAGTCTTCTTCGAAATCGTATAGGCGCGCCATGTCGTCGCGCTCAAGGAACAACTTGAGCCCGTTGTCGTTTATTTCACCCGTACTCGCTTTCCCTTGAGTCACATATCGCAGCAAATATTTCACCAGCAGATATATGTGACAAACTACAATGAGTGGAGGAGGTAAAACTGGTTTCTGTTCGTACTCCATAACGACAGTAAAACGTTGGAACATCCAAACTTGGTGCGCCACCGCGTTTACTTCATTGAAAATATTATTAAAAACCGCAATCAAAAGGTTTATCAGTAAAATGTTCGCGACTAAGAGATAAACGGACATTACGGCAGGTGTGATCCAGCGGCCTGGAAGACATGGTATCATTCCTGGTTCGTCTCCGCAATCAGGGTCTATATTATCCGCGTATACTTCTCCGTACAACATAAAATATGGCTCCATGAATATCTGTACAACAAGAAATTTCTTCTATAAAAATAATATATCACCATTTTGCAAGAATAGTATTCGTAAAAGTTACGTACGTCTCGAATAATTTTTAATTTAGGCTCAGCATTGGGATTTAAAATAGCTTGCCGCGTGACTCCGAAGCTCATCAACACGACTAATAAAAGCACCACGAAGTATATCATATTTTTCACCATCTTTCCCATCATGGTGACCAAAGGACCTGACGAAATCAACCAAGAGTTTAATTATCGTATGCCCGACTGCGTATACGTATTGGGTTGTCTGGAAAGTCCGTGCCTATTTTCGATAGGTGGTACACGTCTGTTTATATTGGAATGGTTGTAAACAATCAACATGGGTGCATCCCTTAAAAGGTGGAAAGGTTCGTGGAACAAAATGGTATTTCTATAATACAATAAATATATATCAACATTCAAATACGTCTTTGAATTTCTCTTAAAAATTGCCACGAACTTTCTGGACAACCTAATATTCACGTAAATGACCAGTTTAAGCAACATAACATACCGAAGTACTTATTTACACCGAGGATATTGAATATCCGTAGGTACCAATAAATACAATCGACGCAGTAAATGACACGACCGATGTCGAGAGTGGAGTGTCGCAAGCGTAACGCTAGACCAATTTGAAAAAAAATGATAGCTGCTGCATCGCAAGGATTCCACATATTCCATGCCCACACGCTAAATTTGTGCGAAAGTGTGGCTGGCTCCGACGTAGCGATCTCGCGTACTTTCTCGCATCCCAGCGTGCAAACATACGTGATCGCGTAAATCTCTGCCAGCGACGGATGATCGTCCATATGTATAAGGATGCAGTACGAGAAGAGAACCAAAAAAATGATGTACGCTATCTGTAAGAAAAATAAATTTCGTGTTTTAGCGATGCAATTAAAAATTCGTCTGAATGTAAATTAATTTCAAGGGAGAAAAACTTACAGCATTTGCCCAGAACTTTGTGATAGGTGCCGTATAAAATTCGTATAACTTTTTCTTCAGTCGTAGTGGCCTGCTAGTTTTAATATCGTAATAATCAGAGTGAATGTCGTACGAACGTTGAACACCGTCGTCGTTATCCGTCAGGACTTTCCCATTTTCTTGTACGATTGTTTCCTTTACTACTGCCGTGGTGTGTTCGTTGCTGATCAAAGCCTATATAGAGAAATAAAACTTTCAGTAAAGTTTATGCGCCCGTTAGACCGTACAGGACATTGACATACAGATAACAGGAATTTATCGAATACTGGATATGTATCGGTACTTGTTTTAGCTAATTGTTGGTCATTCTTGGGAATCGTTTACGGTACAAATATTGCTAACGAATCGATTGTAAAAAGGTTTCTTGGTAGAATAATACATAGTACGGGAGAAGCAAATGCTAAACTAAAAATGTTTTCGTACCGTTCCAGAATATTGTGGATGAAGTGCGGACAGAGAGTTGGGTAAACATTGGACATATAATTTCTCTACAAATGTAACTACCGCTATAGGATGTCGGTAACACGAAGAAATTATGAGAATAATGTACACGCCAGATGAATTTCTTTTCTACTGAACGAAAAACAGAAACAAGAGAGAATACAAAAGCAACGGATACAGTGTAGTTTGTGTTAAGAATCATGACTGTGTAGAATAGAAATCATTAGTGCACATCGAAATGTAATGCAAGGAAAGCGATATAGCTGAAATTGTTTCGTAATTTCAAATGATGATCCGCCGACCCTTTTCCTTTCGATCAACACTGACTTATTAAAATGTGAATCGCTGAGAGGCGAGGCTGCATTGACGCAGCCGAGTTAACAAATACCAAGGACAAATTGTTAATGACGTACGGTTGGTAATGATTACAGATATCGACCGCGATGGAAAACATCGGTATAGAAAATAAAAGGATCAATTCACGAAACTTGTTTGTTTCTTTTTCTCCTATGGTTACATCGCATGATAACTCGCGTAAATTTTTAACGTTTATAGGAAACGATACCGATATTTTTGCGGTAATTTATCGACATCGAGATAAACGATTTTGTGGTATTTATAATACAGGACGATTCGTTTACGATAGAAGCGTTAGTTATCATCCTCACCGGTACAGATTCCGATACTGAATAAACAGAAGTTTTCCTTGACGATAACTAATAACAAAAGAGAGATAGTTGAAAAGTGCACCGGAAAGTGTGAACTTATTGGTCATAGAATCATTGCGTTTCAGGCCATTATAGATATACCTTAGCGCCTTGTTGGCTGCTGGATTTGTTGCGTACGCTCAGGCTCCTGCGCTGACGTTTCTAAAAAACAATTCATACGCATACCCACATAGTCTATGAGTTATAAAACACATGTTCAATACCTCTAATAGTGATCGATACGTTTTACCACTGAATACAGATCCGGTTACTAAGCGTATGACGTCCTTTCTGAACAAACTGTTTAAACGTACACATTTACATAATAAAGATAATAAAATCATACGTGATGAATGCTATATCCTTCGAACATGTAAACAATGAAAACTAAAAGGTACAAAATCAGACGCTGTGACGTACTGTTTAACCCTTAAATGGCTAATAGACTCTCTCGTGCTCCAAACGTTCGATGCAGGCACGCAAAAATAGAACCTACATGCGTATACGTTTTTATATAATTTTTCAAACTACTGTTCAAAACCAGCAACCATATATTTCAATTTATGCCACAAACAATCATTTCTTTCCAAGTAAGATATTACAACTCGACAAGTATCTAACTACAATTACGCTGAATATCGTACTCTGGTTCGATTTATCGTTGCTACTAATCTCCATTTGCAAATGATACAAAATTAAAAATTTGTACAATGAATGATCGACATTCGAACGAAACTACTAAAAATAACGAAGCAATGATTGTTGGCACGTACTCGAAGTAAATAAATAATTGCAGCATGAGAAATGAGTAATGAATCATCATAAATGCAATGACAGATTTTTACTAATTAATACAAATTAGATTCTACACCTTTATAACCATTGCTCAACTGTAATAATATTGATCACGAGAATTAATTACATATATTTTAGGTTTGTTTCGAATCAAATCACCTCTCGTATAGTTATTTACTGCTGTGATTTTATTAAAGAAATAAAAAAAAAAACATAATTATTACCTCGACATCGGGACCAGTTGGCGCACCATGCTCGGAATCACTGTCTTCCTTCTCATCCTCAAGAGCAATCAAGTGTTCCTCTTGAGTCTGTGGCATTAACTGTAACTCTTCGCGACTTTTAAATTCCAAACGCGCTATATAAAATGGACAGACCAGTCCGAGTACGACCTACAAAATATTTGTGTAAATTACTTGAAGAAAACAACGCAAGTACATGTGGCAATAAATGGGGTTGGTGTCAGATCACCGACAATGTTTAAATCGACACTTATTTCACCGACTTATTTCAATAAATGTGCTACTTACTTTCAAATTTGTATTCTTTCTTGTTCGAAGACCGCCCATCCACAGATCAGCTAAGATAATCTGACTGCAAGTGTGCGCCAAAAGGGGACGATGATTAGCCGTGACAGCTAGGGAAAGACACGTCTGGCCAGACCAGTGCTGAAGTTCAGAAGTGAGTAGCTGTTGCGTTTGATCGTCATCTTGCCGATAGCAATAATCTAACAATTCCAGTGCTACGGAAGAAAATGATATACATATAGACGTGACAATCGTCGTTTCTAAAACTATGCAATTCTATACGATTCTCCTATAAATGTATTCGTACCAATATTTTCGAATTCCTTTCCATAGTTTCGTAGCTCGTCGTACACTTCCGTTTCGAGGTCATCCTCGGCAGCTTCGTGAGCCATGGCTTTGTACAACTTGAGGGCGACGAGCGACTTGGCCAATGCTTCCTCGCCGTGCTGCCACATCAGCAACGCCATTTGCTGACGTTTCGTTAAAACAGCCCAAATGAGCAGCTCGTTGAAAGGGTACTCGAAGAGAGGCGTTTCGGGATGAGCTGGCAACGTCTCCGCGAGTAGACTTATCGTCGAACTCTCTTGCTTGTTACCAGAGCCGGCGTAGTAACGCGTAGCGTTACCCCACACGTAGCTGTTTCGATGCATGTGCTGCTGATGGGCTCCGGATCTCTTCATCACTTTGGTATAAATCAAACGGAACTTTCTGCGAGTGTATTGGGAACGGTACGCGCCGCCCATTAATTTATTTATCACGAGCCCGATGTCGTGCAGCGTGTACATGTAACCACGTGGAATATTCGGTCGCACGTCTCGCAGGATGTAGCCTAACGTGTTCGAAGGACCTTCTTTGGTATTGTACAACTCTTCGAGACGCGGAATGGATAAGAACTTTCGCATGGAAACCCCGTTCTCCAGGAGAAGCTTCACGAAGTCGATCCTGTCGTGTTGCAAAGCCTGCATCATCGCTTGTTCCAAAGCACCCGGTGGCCATTTTTGTCCATACACGAATATTTCGCTGCGCGCTATGTCCACTCTGTTCCAAATTAGAGATAGCGACAACTGTTCGGCTGGAGACAATTGTTTCGACTTGAATAAAGCTGTCAGTATCGTTTGATCGAGCTCTTGGGGGCGATCTTGGGTTATCCTAAATACCGTTATCAAGTGCTTCTTACGCGTACACTGCAAAAGTTCCGAGTATAATTGGCACGCCGGTTCGGAAGTGACTTTGAACGTGCGCTTGATCGTTTCCAACACCTGTTCCCTCATACTCTCTAATGGTCCCTCGTTTTCTCCCCCCTCTCCGTCACCGTCGGACGCGTACTTGTGCATGAAAGCGATGAGATCAGCTGCGCGACCCGAGCCATCGCAAACTACTACAGGAACAGGCGGATCATCCGTAACGTACTCCAAAACTGAACGTATCGTGTTCGTTCCTCCTTCGATGACTAACGCCACGACAGGAATGCTGCTATGCGTATCTGTAACAACGACGTTCGCATAAATTCCTCGAAAATTATTACAACAGTGATTACTACACTTACACGGCTGTAATTTCAAATTGGAAATATATTTTTCTAATTTTCTGCGCAACACGATCTCTGCGCCGTACCGTCCACCGGTCCCATTATCCACCAGTAAGAAATATGCGTGTCGGTTATTTAGGACTGCATATTTGGTCCTGGAGAATTTTAATAATTTTAAGATTATTATTTTAAAACGCACCATTTTAAAACAAAATTCCTGGCTCTCTCTCTCTCTCTATTCTTACCATGGAGATGAAACGCAATCGTAAGGTATTTCGCCTCCTCGGCCCACGAGTTCATGGCTTTTATCTAAAATTCCCCATGGAGCAATGCCTATGCTCACGACGCGTCCTTGTCTTTGGGATCTCTCTAATAGCAATGCATCTCCTACTTGCCTTGTTACACCTATAAAATTATAATTTAAATATTTGATCCACTTGGTTGCAGACTGTCTCAATTCAATCTTGAACTTGCTCGAACCGACCTGTATTCGTCCCACCCGTGAATATCCATGCGCCAGTTGTTTTAGCAGCCTTCAATAAACCCTTCCTCAAAACTTTCTTTAAACTAGGCTGAAGATCGAAATTGGGACGACCACCGTGTACAGTAATCAGTAGCTTCGGTAAACCTAAATTCCACTCCCTGCACAGCAACTGTACTATCGGCTCTGGCCTTGTGTCATGAGCTAGTCTCACATACTACGAATGAGATATTATTAAAAATATTACGAATAACAAAGAATTTGACCGTTTAAATTTGATTAACGTTCGTCGCTTACTTGTGCTTTCGTTGGATGCGCACCTTGGAATTCAATTGTTCCGTACGCATCGGTTGGAAATGGTCGCGTATTTTTACCGGGTGACCATTGCTCTCGATCCTTCTCTTTGGTATTACTAGCAGTAAAACTTTGTACGTCTGCTCCAGTTCCGCAGTGATGAGTGTAAGAATATCCACAACAACATCTAAAATAATCGATATTTTGTTATTGGTTTAGTAACGAGAAATTAGATGGATTTGAACGTAATAGATATTCGATTTTTCTGTGTTTAATTATCATCGAATTATTCCAATTATATTTGATATATCGGTAATTATTACATATACACTATGTACGAAGCATGGTGTTACTAGAATAATGATATTCCTTGCATAAATATGGCTTAATTATAATATGATCAAAAGCATGATGAGTGACCTCAAAAAGAAAAAGCAAGTATGTTTCATGAAAAACAAAACGTAACTATGTAATATGATGGAATTCGTGTGTTTCTTTTAAAATACGCTATAAAACCTTACAGTTTAGCAGCATTTTGTATAAACTTCTATCGAAGCTGAGAACAGTATAGATTGCATGTAACATAAGTAATTAATTAACTATTTAAAAATGTAGATAACACGGTATATGTAAAATATTTGCAGAAGCAATATTAAATATTTTTCAAGTAAGATTATAAGATCGCGGCAGAACGCATAATGAACTCTCACCTGGAAGTGGTGATCACATCATACTCTGCATTCTTATCTCCGTGTACTTGCATAAACCTATAAACGGAACGAAAGAAAGAAAAGTAAATGAAAAGTAAATGAACACAAGGAAATGTGTTAGTAATGACCTGAAAAAAGTTCGAAATAAATTTCTCAATAATAATTAGGCGTTACGAAACATAAACGATGATGACGCATAACAAATGTGTTGAAAGACTAATCTACGAATAAAAATTAACTGCAAGATTAACGAAGTCGCTCTACGATTTTTATCATAGCGTCTTATATTGCCTCTGCAAAAATATTTTTCAGCAGAAATAAATGAATACGAAAGTTGAACAACACATGATGTTATTTAACACTGAACAAAACATGAGATGATGGTCGATGAATATTGAAAATAAATTAATTTCTGTGCTTACTTGAAATTTGGTCATTCTATAAGAAATAAACTTCCGTAAATTTCACAACCATAACTTAGTTTATCTATTGATACGGCTTAAATCGTGATAGGGTATATACAATTATATGTTATTTTTTACAGCATTACCTAAATGTATTACATACCTGTGCTCATCTTTAGCGCTTGGAATAAATTTTGAACATTCCCTTTTTTGAAAAGTCGCCTCTATCCAGCTGCGTTCGGTTGCCTGTAACGAGCGTGAGTCACATATTCGCGATTATAAAATGTAAATTCGAGGACATTCGACATTATAATATTAACATAAGTAATATTATTTTCAAACAAATGAAATAAAAACTAAACAAATTATACCTTTGCCTTTTTTCTCTTCATTTTGGGAGTACTGGCTCCACAGATAATACTTCCAATTGCCATCTTGATACGTATCAAAACTTATATTCACCTTAATGACCGATACACTAACTAAAAGAGAACGTTAACAGAACAAAATAAAATCACAAGAAAATTATAATAAAATATAATTTAACATAAATGTCATGTGTGCACTAAATTGCGTAATAAATACAAACATATTGTCATTTAATAACACTAGTTAAAATGAGAAACCTAGTTAAAAATTAATATTTGAACCTGTAAATGAAGCTAAACGTTTAAAAAACCACGAGATAATATCTTTATTTGTATCAATAACATCATAAACCATAAGTTGAATACTAATATTTGATTGAAGTTATTTTAGAGAGAGTATACATAACTGTGACGAATACTTAACAAAATAAAACTGTAAACATAAAATGGCCAAGAAAACTTTCATGTTATAGAGATAAGATAAATGAATGAGATAAGGAAAATACGCTTTAATGTTCATTGAAATTTCTGTCTTGTACGTAGTCACTAGTAACTACATACAAAAGCAAGTATTTGTGGCAATTGAATTTCATTTGTTGGTACGTTATACACGAGGAATAGTAGAGAAAAGGCACCAAGTATATTATTTGAATATTTCTGCATAAAACATTGGGTAAAATAATTTTAATTTCGCTCACCACTCTGCAACTCTTCGTTTTGTCTATCATATCTACATAGAACTGCATGGATAATATCGGTAACTCTGCGCCTGATAGAATAAGTATTTATAGTTTAAAACTACTTTGTAAGAAGAGTTATCGGTCGGTATTTATCCAATAGGAATAAACCAGAGTTATCTGAAACAAGATTAATACGTAAAGTGGATAATACGTTTGAATGGATATCCAAAGCTTTAGGTGTGTTAAGTATCGAGGCTAACAAAATGTTTGCAAACAAGCATCGCAGGCATTCGAACAACTGCCTGGAAGCGAGAATCGCATCGTGCTCTGCACTCTCACCTTCTTGTCCAAGAGTTCGTTAAATTTCATTTAGCCAAGATTATTGGAATTTGAATCACAGATTAACGAGAAATCAATAACAATACGATGCTCAGGCGAATACAACGATAATGTGACATTTCGAAAATCGGCGGGAAAATTCTATATCTGTCATGTGCCTCTTGATTAACCTGAAAACTTCATAAATATTTCAACGACAAATTGTAAAAGCTTCGTGGATGAATTTAATAGAAAAATGACGGTTGAATTTCGGGCATTTTGGTATTTAAATGTCTGGTAACGAACATGCAACTGATAACACATACCTTGCAAATACGTGGGTGACGATTCTCAAGTTATTGTGTTCATAGTGCGTAAATTATCACGCATCCAGGGAAACAGCACGCTCGTACGAGCTCGTGATGTTTCGCAACTCCTCTTATAATTCATAAAATCCTTTTTTTTTTTACGTCACGCAATTAACGTTACAGGATATTTACGTACGCCGTTGGCATTTTTGCATCGCTGGACGTATACGTCGTCGAATCGACACCACGTCTTCGAATGTAGACCAGGCACGACGCAATTCCACCAAAAAAATATCTGTGGAAATCTCTCGCGCCGAGAATTCGTTCCATTATCCGGGTATCATCCCTTGAAAATATCGAGCTTCCTCCCCTGCATCGTTACTGACAAACTAGGCCAAGAACAAGGTTAACTTTAACATTCGACTCAAAGATATCGGCGGTACCGTCAACTGCGATGTTCGAATGGTAAATTCGAAAAGTTTGAATTTTTTCGATGTGAATTTACTTCGGACGCATTTTCGTGCTGGTTTATCGCTGTTTTCATTCACGAAACACTTTTCGTTCCATGAAATTGCTAGCTTTCTTCGTTATACGATATCGATTGATAGAAGGAAATTTTAATTGAAACGACCTCGGCAACTTGTTATTATTTTCTTTATCACGATGGTGCAAGTTCAGCGTACTGATAATTTGTAAACTATAAATATACGAAACACGTGTTGTTTCTATTAGAAGATTTTTTTTTCTTCATAGATAGTGTTTTGTGTTGCTTTATTTTCTATCGATCATTAGGTCGAGCAAGAATAATTACGAGCGTATATTCGCATGGATAAATTATTTCATGTTTGAATTAAGGGTGCAAAATATTTAATGAAAACAATTCGAATGACTGACTATTTGAATGTTTTGTGCGATAATCGACTATGCAGATATTAGTAGAAAATAAATAAATGGGGTTTTAGTACAATTTATTAGAGTTGTATAATAAATTGTATAATCCGTAAAAGGTTAAAGCTTTTATTCTGGTTTTTCGGGACCCGACACTTTCGATTTATTAGACGATTCTGATTCTGTTTTATTAGCTCTATTCGATCTAAGTACAGCCCCTGGACTGGGGTACGGCCTCATCTGATACAGCGGCCCTGAAGCAGTTGTGTCTGCTCCTGTTTTGGCTTCGTTGTGCCTTGCTAAACCATCTGACCACTTCCCCCTATAAAATACGACGAAACGAATAATATTGACAGTTAAACTTAACATTCTCGAGTTTTGAGACAATTCTTCAGAAGAATACCGTGGAATATCGCTATAAGATGCTGGATCCATGGGGTCTAGTGTGCGGTCTTTTTTATCTTTACTATCAGATCTATCCAATCTCTGTACTCTTTTATTATCTATTGATTTATGTCTCAATCTGTTCTCTACTTTCCTGTCTTTTTTCGGATCTGGTTCATCCATCTGAAAAGCCATTCCATTAGATGAAAAAGGCGTATGTATATGATCAACAGCTACATTAAATTACTAACTTCCATCGATTCTTGATCGCTACCACTATCGTCGCTCGACAAGTTATCATCCTGCTCCGCTGCTTTAAGATGTAACTCCTCTCTTAATTGAGATGCTGGCTGAGATATCTGACATTTTGGATGACCTGGTGGTAACCAGGATACCAGATCAGATGACCAGTCCCAGTAATAATGTTGACCGCTAAATGAAAAACATTCCTGTAACGAATATTAAAAACACTAACAATTGGAAGGGAAAAGATCTATACTCGCCTCCCTGGATCGTAAACAGCTTTCCATGTCTCCGGCAAAGGATACTTCTGTATAAGACGCATTTGTTTCTTCAAGTATTTATCCAAAGGCTGTATATGCCCGAGTCCCCATAATTCTTTACATTTCTTTGTACAATCATGATAAATATTGTATTTATTGGGACAGCCACTGTATCCCTGAAATAAAATTGATAAATTAATTACAAGTTAACCTTCGCACTTTGCATAGACATTGGTTTATACTAGTACGATACTTGCCATGAATTTTTGAGAAATATCAATTGGACTAATCTCGTCTTTTGTACTGTCATAATCCTCCGCGATTACTTCTTCGTGGACCCTTTTCTTCGATTCTTTCCTCGCGGATTCTGGAAACAATTCGTATTAATTTCACATAACCTAATCGTTCATACAGTAAACATAACCTTACGATATCTTGACGCGAAACGCAGTTTAAGAGTCGTTTGAAGAAATAAAAGAGAGCAAATAAGAGAAGCTAAATAAGTAGATATATTAAATAAAGATTCTAACGATAAATACCATGTTTCTCGGAGCCACAAATGAGTCCTCTCTTCGCGAGTCGTGCAGCTAAAGCAGCAGGAAGCGGCATGTTCTGTCTTCAATTATACCTTGCACTGTCTTTCCTTCCGATTCGAATTTCCAAATATTGATTGGATAACAAACTCATTTACTAAAATTCACTCCGCTCTTCATAAACATGTTTGTTTACTCTTGGTACCACAATCACGAGTCGTGACAACCCGATAACAGCGCCAATCGTAAATCATAATTGCATTCAAAGTAACGAAAAGAAACTTCAAGAACTGAAAAAAAAAGAGTAAAGCATAATTAGTATCTTATACAAAGTTGTTGAAAATCTTTGACCAGATAATTATGGGTTACAATAATTCTATTATGGATCCGAGATGGATGCAATTCGATGCATAATTTATAAAAAAAAATTTAGACCTTGTATACTAATTAGAAAAATACAGGGTGTCCCAAAAATGTTGTAACACCTTGAAAGAGGTGAATATTTCCCCTCGAAATTGAGCAACCTTTGTTCGAAACATTTTTCGCTAACTCTAATAGTTTCCGAGAAATTCTACCGGGGAATTTAAAATGGACCACCCTGTATATATAGGGTGTCCCAAAAATGTTGGAGGTCCTTGAAAGGGGTGGTTCGGGAGGTGATTTGAAACAACTTTTCCCTTTCCGAAAATGTCGGATGGGGTTTCGTTTAGGAGATATTAACAGAAAAGCTCGACCAATCAGAGCGCGAGTAGTCTACGCCACTGCGGGCGCTCCACCGCTCTGATTGGTCGGGGGTTTTCTGTTAATATCTCCTAAATGAAACCCCATCCGACATTTTCGCAAAGGAAAAAGTTGTTTCAAATCACTTCCCGAACCACCCCTTTCAAGGACCTCCAACATTTTTGGGACACCCTGTATATACAGAGTGGAGGTAATTTGAAACAACTTTTTCCTCAGCGAAAATGTTGTCCGAGGCTTCGTTAAGGAGATATTAAGCGAAAAACCCCGGACCAATCGGAACGCGAGGACGCCGGCGGAGGGCGGCCGCTTAGCGCGTAGCTTACGCCTACCGTGGGCGGGGTCCACCGGCATACTCGCGCTCTGATTGGTCGCGGTTCTTCGCTTAATATCTCCGTAAAGAAGCCTCGGACAACATTTTCGCTAAGGAAAAAGTTGTTTCAAATCACCTTTCGAACCACCAATTTCAAGGTGTTGCAACATTTTTGGGACATCCTGTATACAGAAGGGTGATTAAAATCTAATTATAATCGTCCTGGCAGTGAATCGAACGTGGGGTTGAAGGACGCACAGAGGACACGCAGGGGTGAACGAACGATTGCGAAGAAATACTCACTTCATAGACGACACTCGTTGACAGTAATCGTTCAGAATATATTTACAAGAGCAGTACAAAGAATAACGCGATATTACACGTACATATTTTGTTACGTACACTAACAAGTAATTGGTAAGCAGGTGAACAGTTTAATTGTTAATCGAGGCACGTGACAATAAGGCATTTCTACAGAGGACAGATACGATCGTATACATATAAGATATCAATCTATCACGCGATCCCATTGTTAACCTTCATTCTTTACACGCCATTCCCAAACTCATTACAAAATCTACTGTATCGCATGGTTTGTTTTTTATTTTACTTCTTTTTTTGCTTTTTACCAAAAGATAGACGCGTATGTACGGAGTGTCTCATTGGTCAAGCGTCGTCTCGAATGTTTCTCTTTCGGTTTCAACGTTATCATTGAAATTTCACGACACGTGACTGAAATGGAAACTTGACGATCCACAAACACGATCCTAAGGAAGTTCAAGAACAACATTATGGACATGGATACACGAAACGAGACACTCTGTACATAACATGCTAGGAACCATCGAAGGTTGATGCCCAAGGTTGTTCGAAGGTCATGGAGTTCTTTTTTTTTCTTTTTACTTTTTTTTTTTATAGGAAAAGTCTATGACCTTGGAATCGTAAAAGTACAGTATCGAAGAAAGTAACGGGTTAATTCTAACGATTATCCTTCCGATTCTCCCTCCCTAATGAAAGCAACAGAAATCCTGTACGACACCCTGTTATTCTGTATAATCCTTAGAATCGTTTAGAACGTTAAGACACCCTTCGATGGAAAAAAAAGAAAAGAAAAACAAATGATCGTTAGAAAATCTCACGCAAAAAGAACGATCTATAGTTGGCAATCCGGTTGATCTTACATGTTTACAATCGTATAAATTACACTTTAGTGGACGTCACAATGAAAGTTTGTGTTAGTACTCGGTGCAAAGATGCGTTATCGCTTTTTTTCCTCTTTTTCTTTTTTGAGTGTACGTGTGCGTTTTTGTTACACCGATTATAGTATACCGCGTGGATTTGTCGAGTGTGCAAACGGGTACACAATAAAAGTATCTCTAAATTGTACAGTTCGAACGATCGAAGGACGATCGATGAAAGATCGAGATGGATGATCGAGCGACACAGATACGGATTACACGATACGGTGTTGCGTTACAACGTGCGCTTTTACACAGGAGAATGTGTGTGTGTGTGTGTATGTGTGTACAAAAAAAATAGAAATAAAAACGTATCAAAGACTTGTACAAAGTATTAAATAAAATAATTGAGAGATAGAAAAAGTAGTCGACTGATTCATCGCTTCCTATAAATTTCCAACTAATTAACATGTTGCGAACAAAAAACCATGATTAACATTTGTAAAGTGAATTGTTAGCAACTTTGATAAGATAAATTCTTGCTATCTTCAAAAAAGAAGTACTGCACGGTAACAACGATAGTACATCGAAAGATCGTTCAAAAGTGTTACGGTTGTTTTTTGTTTTCAGAGGTACAATTGGGAACATCGAACAACAAAGTTAAGATGTACGTTACAAACGGACAAAGACGTTCACGGAGTGGACAATTACGAGAAAAATGAACGAAACGTGTTCACAGATCCGAAAGAAGAGTTTCGCGTTGGCCACAAACATACACTATTATTTTATTACATAACCGTTGAACATTTCTGACGTGAGCAAACGTTCACTTCCGGTTCCGGATGTACCGACGTTCCATTTAACAACAACGAAAAGGACGTTCGGGTACTCGTAAGCAACCGGAAACCTCGGGAAAATTTGTTCCGGTAGTTCAAGAAACAAATGTTGCGATTTATTTAAACGAGTGACTCGATCGAGTTTGCACACGTCGAATATGCCAACAGAAACATACAGTTCGCACAACAATACATACGTACTCGTTCTACCCGTATGTGTATATTATTTTGATCTGCAAAGCGTGAAACGTCTGGTAGTTTTCTTTCAATGTTATTTCAACAAAACAGGGTATTTAACTTCCTATAGAGCTTTCAAGTTCCTTTTAACTTCCTTTGTACAGAATTCTGGAGCTCCAAGTCCTGCGAGTTTCGTGGTAACGTAACCCTTCGCATCGAAGGGAAAGCTTCCCCTGTTATTAGGGGGACCGAAAAGTAATGTAATTTTCTTTTACATTAAATTCAAGCAAATTCATTCTTAATAAGTAGACTACGGAAGTTTATGCACGATAAATATGGAAAATATGCACGAAACATGTGCAAAATATGCACGAACAATTTGAATAAAAGTATAATAAGTAACATATTAGTATGTTACAGAATATTCGTTATGTACACACACATATAAAATACTTCTCACAATTCTCGTTTTCGAACTCTCGTTGGATTTTCACGTAACCGCGGTAGCTTTCTTTGGATCGGTTGCATAGGGTGTAAAAGTACATGGTGTCCGAAAAATGTTGCAACACCTTGAAAAGGATGGTTCAGGAGGTGATTTGAAACAACTTTTTCCTTAGCGAAAATGTTGTCCGAGGCTTCGTTACGGAGATATTAAGCGAAGAACCCCGGACCAATCGGAACGCGAGTACGCCGGCGGAGGGCGGCCGCCTAGCGCGTAGCTTACGCCTACCGTGGGCGGGGTCCACCGGCATACTCTCGCTCTGATTGGTCGCGGTTGTTCGCTTAATATCTCCTCAACGAAGCCTCGGACAACATTTTCGCTAAGGAAAAAGTTGTTCCAAATCACCTCCTGAATCACCCCTTTCAAGGCGTCGCAACATTTTTGGGACACCCTGTAGAGTTGGAGTCGAAATGGTGATCTAATCGCAGATCGGACGTTTCACGCGTGGCAGACCAAAGTTTCGAAGAAGACAACAGGACAGGTAATTGTGTAGGTACATTAGAGCTGTCGCGTTACAGGAAACCGACCCCGTTTGGTCGCACGTCATATCTCTAGACATGGTATCCTTCAAAACTCGGTCCCGATTAGAAAGTACACGCCACCGACTAAAGCTCTGAGCGTCTCGAGAGACACGGTTTTCGTCAACAGTCAACGGTTAGAAAAATATTACAAGTTCCCATCGTCTTTTGTACACCAACATCGCATGTATATTGTACATCGCATGTACTCGCTACATCCGACGGAATTCAAATAATTGGTATCGTTTGTTGCGACAAACTTAACGGACGAAAAAACTGCAGGTGTTGGATTAACACTTGGCAGGCACGTGCGAATGCTGCGAACCTTGATAACGGTAAACAGTGCTAGAGTGATAAACGCTAGTGTACTCTTCGCGTACAGGCAGCGACTTTGGCGTGACCTTGGCTCGACCTTGTCACCTTTACACGTAAAACCTACCAACGATTAAAATTCTGATAATTGTCAACGGTTTAGGAACGACCTATCGCAACTGAAACGTTCAATTTTTTCACCTTTGTTCACGTTAATTGTTTCGACAACGTGGATGTGAAATTGTTTAAGTACACGATTTGCTTTTTAAGATTACTTTTAACCCTTTGCGCTCGAGTGGCGCCTCCAGGGCGACAATTTTACTCGCATCAAAATACAGCCAATTATTAATCGAAATGATATATAACACGTTGAGTCGTGAATGGTTTCAGTAAGGGTGCGCGGTATTCCCGAAAATATTCGGGATTCTCGAGTTGATTCGAGATTCCCGACGACGCACGGGATGTAGAATAATATCTGAAGTTTCCGAAAGTGTTGTTATTCTGGAAAATTTCAGGATTCCAAATGTACGGGATTTCGAAATTCCGGGAATCCCGGGTGTATTCGGTATTCTGAAATTCTAGGGAATTCCATCCCGACCGGGATACAACGCACCCCTGGTTTTCGGATGTTTCTTTTCGAAGCAGAGTTTTTGGTGTTTACAGAGATATAATTACAGAAAATGGGCTCGGATTTCGATTCTACAGAGAAATGGCTCGAGCGCAAAGGGTTAAGATTACTTTCGTGATCACTGTCGGGGTTAGTTTAAACAAGGAACTCTTGTTTCAACTGTCGCGTAAAAATATACATACACGTTCGTTGAATTAAACGTTTGACGCGATTCGCGCGTGCCCAAGTGACGTTTAAATAAAATACTGCCAAATATAAAAACCAAGTAAAATGTATTCTATGGGAAACATCATATCATTATGCTGGTACACTGAAATATAACCACAATGCGTGTTTACAATGTTCCGTGTGTGTTTTGTGATGTGCACAGAGCTGTATGAAATAATTGTTGATTACCGCTAAACTCCGACAATTATCACACTGACCGAGTAATAGGCGATAAACGGTATGCTCGTCACGATCATTAATAATAATAATAATAATATTAATAATAATAATAATAATATTAATATTAATAATAATAATAATAATAATAAAAATCATAATCGATAGTAGCAGTAGCAATAGCGATAATAATAGTGGTGGGTGATAGCAATAGTAGTAGTAACAGTAATGATCGCGATGACGATGACGATGAAGATGACCATGATATCACGATGATTATAGTGTACTGACAATAATATAATATTTAACAACGATCAGATATGTCGAGCACCAAAGAGATACGTACAACGAAGTCCACGGAAAAGCTGTCTCGAAATATACGACGGGAAACGATCCCAAGTGTTCCGCGCATCCGTCACGCGCACACGCGACACTTGGATCCGTTGTCCCGGTTTTTAAGCGGTCTTTTCGCGACAGCTCAACGGGACGCGACGTACGCATCAACGAAACGCGTAAGAATCGGGCAACTGCGAATACTTCTTTCCCGTTTCCTTGGAATCGTACTTTTCCTAAAAATAAATACAGCACTTTCCGAAAGAAATAATTCTATGGTTCCTGATCTTAAAACACACAGCGAAACCTTCGGATCAGAGATGCCTTTAGGATTTTTGAATTCGTCGAGCAATCATTCTAGCGCGACTTTCTTTTCGATTTTTCACTCGTAACAAAAGAAGAGATTCGCCGGTGCTCGATTTTACGCGACGAATTGTCGGTCGCTGTATCGCGAATTTTTAGCATAAAATCGACAATTCAGCGACCACGCTATATAGTTAGCCATTAAACGTTGTATCGTCGTTTGCGTGGCATCGAGTGCCCATCGACGAAGGAACAGAAGACGAGAGATACGGGGACTGTACAGACTATAACTGATCAATTAAGGGTACTCGGTCGCGTCACAGGGCTGAAGACTATTCGAATTCGTCGGATACGTTAGAGCTCTTTCACACGACGATACGCGTATGCGACACGTATCTGCCGGCAAGACACTTATGCGATACTCTATCCAACTAATTTCTAAGCTCGGTGTTGATCATACGTTTTCCAGTTGAACGTATCTTCTCGTTCGAGAAACACGCGTTCTTAGTTAGCGAAAACCTTTCTGAGATAATGGACGTGATCGAAGCTTTATCCATTTGGTTTCTACATAAAAAAGCTACTAAGAGGAGAAAAGTTAAGAGAAAATATTGGGTGCGTCCTATTAATAATATAAGAGAAGAAACGGGAGCTTTTCATATTTTATTCGAACAACTTTGTAACGATCCATGTAAATTCTTCGATCGTTATGTCTGATATTTTTCGGTAATTATACAGGGTGTCCCAAAAGTCGGGGAGGAGCCGGAAATGGGGGGTAGCTGAGACGATTCCGAACAACAATTTCCTTTGCAAAAATGTCGGATGAGGCTTCGTTCAGGAGATATTAAGAGAAAACACCGACCAATCAGAGCGCGCGTAGACCGTTGGAGCGGCAGCGGTAGCGAAGGCTACGCGCTGGCGGCCGCGCTTGGACGCGAACAAGTGACTCGACGCGCACCGAAGGACATTGCCGCCAGCGCGTAGCCTTCGCTACCGCGGCCGCTCCAACGGTCTACGCGCGCTCTGATTGGTCGGGGTTTTCGCTTAATATCTCCTTAACGAAGCCCCATCCGACATTTTTGCAAAGGAAATTGTTGTTCAGAATCGTCTCAGCTACCCCCCATTTCCGGCTCCTCCCCGACTTTTGGGACACCCTGTAGAGAACAGGTACATCCTCACCGATTTCGATGATTTTTAAATATGTTGTAGAAATCAACATTTTGAACAACTTTTTCCTATACATGTAACCGTCGCTCGGCCTTAGTTTCCGAGATATTTGAAAAATACCATTGCTGCTACAACAATGAATATTGCGTGTAACTACGCGTCCGTGACAGCGTGTGCGTAAGCGTTCAGTCGTCGATTGTTTAGGCTCGGAATACACGTACGCGACTGTGAGTCTGTATGCGTTATCTATCACTCGCTGGTCGGCTCGTGTTTCAATCTGTTCCGAATTCATTTATACACATAAAGTAGCGCACGATCTGTATTCGTACAGTAAAAAAATGGGGTTCCGGGGGCCCGCTCCCGGTCGGGGGTTTGGTGACGAAGTCCCCAATAACGAGTACTGCAGCGCACCACTCAGGTGTGTACACGGTTAGCCTGAGGGGTGTTTATGCTTTTCATATATGCTTTTCAATTTTTGTAAAAGGATTTTGCGCGAAAATTATACGCATCGAAATTACGGGAACTCGCAGACGCGTACGTGTATATTCCGAGCCTGAACAATCGACGACTGAACGCTTACACGCACGCTGCCACAGACGCGTAGCTATACGCAATATTCATTGTAGTAGTAGCAATGATATTTTTCAAATATCTCGGAAACCAAAGCCGAGCGACGGTTATATGTATAGGAAAAAGTTGTTCGCAATGTTGATTTCTACAACATATTGAAAAATCATCGAAATCGGTGAGGATGTACCTGTTCTCTATAATTATCCATTTTTCTTACGAGGAAGATGAACGAATTGGACGATACGCAGTATCGTCGTGTGAAAGTGATCTTTCTACGGGTATTCGAATACCGCGAATAAACTTCGAATACATGTACGCGTTCGTCGGTATTGAAGTATCGCGTTTCGAGGCGTGTGTCTCCTTACGGTAAACGTATAAACGTATGTCTACTTTTATCGAAATATCGTACATGTCGCGCGTAAACGAATACGAAACGAAGCCGACGGGATAACGATGAACTTAGAAAAACGAAAGAAACAAGCTTGGTTTACATTCCACAGTACGCTACGAGTATTACAGATACCGGATTAGTGTGCACAAAAGTATCCAAGTATTCGAATGGCTATCGAGAGTCGTCGGACACTCGAGTACAGAAAACGTTCGACGAATAGTCGGCGGGCCCTGTCCGCGAGCCGTGATAAACAACGTAGGCACGAATCGGCGAGAGAGACTCGTTCGAGGGAAGCGGAAAGACAACGAGAAGAAGAACAGAGCGAAGAGAAGAGAGAATGCCGGTTAGGGGGTGGCGGGTGGGGGTGGGGGTGGGTGGAGGAGAGAAAGTAATGAGAGAATAAAACAATGCGAAGAAATAAAAGATAACGTTAATGTAAAAAGTCGGTTCGTCTCTCTTAATTGGTGATTTTTCACGATGGCACTATACAAATACGAAATTACTTTCCTTTCTGTCTCGCAATGTGTTGTTGTTGTTGTTGTTGTTGTTGATGCTTTTTTTTGTTCTTTTTTTTTTTGTTTCTTTTTGTTTCTTTTCTTGTATCGTCTACTCGAACGCACAACTATATAATATGCCGTAGTACTTTTAATATCTAGCACGTTACGCGGTTAAAGTTTCTCATCGGTATACATACAGTGGTCCATTTAGAACTTTTTTTTTTTTTTTTTTTTTTTTTTACTTTTTTTTTCGCTTTTATTTTTTTCGCCCGCTAGAGATGCTGTTTTTTTGTGGTGGCGTCGTTATCGGGGGCCGCTTTCTTTAACAGTACAACGTAAACGTTTCATATATATTTATATATCGTACAAATAACAGTATCGCTACGCAATAATGTTCTTTTCTTTTCTCGTTTGAACTTTATTTAAAAAGTATGTTGATAACCATTCGCCTGGTCCCGCATTTTGAAACTGCTTCGTCGCGAGAGAACATACAAATAGCGGTTTTTAATTTTTCGGGGGGGGAGGGGGGAGGGGGAGGGGGGCTGGATACGCGAACTTCATCGATAAGGGAGACATATATATGTATATATAAGAATATATATATAAGATATATATATATATATACACATTTCGTAACCTTCTCTCTCTCTCTCTCTCTCTCTCTCTCTCTCTCTCTCTCTCTCTCTCGTTCTCTCTTTCTTTCTCTCTCTCTCTCTCTCTCTCTCTCTCTCTCTCTCTCTCTCTCTCGTTCTCTCTTTCTCTCTCTCTCTCTCTCTCTCTCTCTCTCTCTCTCTCTCTCTCGTTCTCTCTTTCTTTCTTTCTCTCTCTCTCTCTCTCTCTCTCTCTCTTTCTCTCTCTCTACCCTTTGCCCGTTCGTTTTTTTCTTCTTCTCCGTTTATGTTCATTCGCGTTCCCCCCCCTCTCTATTTACAAGAAAGACAAAACGCTACCCGTTTCAACGTGGTCGTCGATCGGCCAATTTCAAAATGCACGGACAATGGTTAACAATAAAATGGCAATATGTTGAATTAGTTTTAAAAATTGGTGATGCTACGTGGCTTTACAGATATGTTCAGTATTTAAACCTTACGTTTACATATACATACATATATGTATATAGACGTGTATATGTACATACAGAATAATTTGTTTCTTTTATTTTACTTTGCGGTGACAACAGTTGTGGCTAGTACACTTAACTCTGTAGATTCCATTTTTTTTTTTCACTTTTTTCTTTCTTTTAGACTCGTTTCGCTACACCCTTATAGTGATCTGATACTTGTGCCGTGCATTTACGTTTCGATTTACTATGTATATATATATATATACATGTATACATATACATATATACATATACGTATATATATACACGTACGTATATATGTATATATATATATATATATAGATCGGTATATTCAATCGAGTCAATAACGTCAAACTCGAGATACTCGATACGACTTTTCTTCCTTCTATGGTATCAAAGGGTTAAATTTCGATGAAGAATGAGAGAAGTTTGTGAAATCGAGTGTTCCAAACTTCAGAGGTACATTTGTTATACATTTTAGTCGATTTAACACGTTTCTTTTAGAAACTGGTCGCATCCGAACGATTGATAAACGTAGAGACCGTTTAAAACTATTGATTCCCAAGAGATTTCAATTTCTTTCAATTTCAAGGCACGAAAGGTCAGTGAGTCAACTAGATAACTAAACATCCGCGATCGTTCCGATCTAACCATGGCTGATCATTCAAATCTATTGGTTAGGTCGTAAAATGGACCAAGAAGAAAACTGTACATAATCGCATTATCGATTCGTTAACGCATCATCTAACGGTGGTATCGAAGAGGTAGACGAGAACGAAGGAAGAAGAGTCGAAGCGAGCGTCCGTTCAAATTCACACAAGTCCGATAAAAACGTCCGATTGACGGTCTTATCCAACAACTTTGCTCCCGTACAAAAGCTCTACCTGTTATCTACGTAATTGTTTCTTCCCCCTACTCCCCCCCCCTCCCCTCCCCGCGGTATTTACGCATACGACAACATTTCTAATGATGGTCCATTTCATTCACAGCGTTCCAACAACTTCAATAGTCTCTGAGTTTTAACTACGATAATCGCCCGTCGCTTTATGCATCGAATATTTTCGTTAAAAGTCTTGGGAGGCACAACCGTACGGTCAATTATGACGAAACGAACGCTAAAAACAATTTACTTCGTTCGACTTCTTCTGTACACATGTTCTTTGAAACTTAAAGAGTAACCCTAAACATCCACCCCATCAATAAATAGGTAAATAACCTCTAATTAACGTTATAAGACCAGCAACATTTTTATTACTAACACCGGGTAACGTAGATTCGGCGTTGCAAGAACGAGACTTCGAAGGGCTCGTTTATGGCTCGTTTTTACAACGACGAAATTATTTCACAAGAATTCTGCAAGCTCGAAGAAGCAAGAATATTTCCAATCGTTTTTGTCTTTGGGAGATATGTTCGTCAAGTATATCTTTCGTCTTTTGTTTCCTTTCTTCTCAACATTGAACTCGGTTGTGCCGAACAAGATTACACATCAAATTTGCTCTCACGTGTGTGTAACTTATGGATACTTCATATTAAAAATATACATTAAAATGTACGTACAATGGTATCGTTAACGTACACCATTTAACAAGTTCCCTACCTTTAGAGGTATCGCTACGTATATTTTATTTTTATCTTGTGTCTTACAGTAAAATAGATCGGTAAGCAAATGTAATCCTTGCCTATTCGCTTCGTGAGACTGAGGGCCGGTGGATCGTGTCAACAAACTTCTCTCGATACGGTTTCACGTATCGCGTGCTTCACGACGATGTACAAATAAATACGCAACTGACGTCGAATTTCGGATATTGTGCAACATCGACTATGGAGACAATGAATGTTCACGTTGGGTCGTAAGCTTGAAGCTACTCTTTCTTACGCCAGCAGTTACAACGATCGAAGCTAACCGAGCAAAACGGGCCAATATTTTCTTATTTTTGCGAAAAATATAACGTTCCACTTGTGCAAGAAATCTTGCGTAGAACCCATCCGATTTCCGTAAAGTAATTAGGTGTTCGTTCGTAGTGGTCTCAAACTTACGACTGGCAGTGTGTTTGATGTATACTCGAGATTAATTGTGCCATAACGCTTCGAATACATTTTCATACCTCGAATCGAGTATCGAGTTTCTCTATTTCTATATATTCTATTTTCCGTTTTTTTTTGTGCAAACAGCCTGTCGTTATACAAAACGATGAAGCACGTAATAGTGATCCTGTAACTACGCCGAGAAAATGGTTGTACAATATTAGGTAATTAATAATGTAATTAAGAATAATTATATTATTCAACGATCCACCTGTCGCCGCTAAGAAGTATCTGGAACCGATGCAAAGTATCGCAGATTATCTTTAGAGAATTGAATTCAGCCATGTACACTTACGTTCAGAGAGGCATATATAATATGTATCGATACATATATTATATATCAGTTCAAATACAATAAAATTTTGTGTCAATAGGAAAATGTTTAATAACTAGTGGAGACATACACGTATGTATACATATACATGTGTGTGTGTATATATATATATACATATAGTGTTTTAATACATTAAATCTTACTTTTTTTCGTTATGAAAAATAACAATTTCTTTATACTTTTTTTTTTCTTCCTCTTTGATAAAAAAGTGTGTTGGCTAAGAGATTGCACTTTGTGATCATCTTAAAAATTTGTGATTAATTATTAGTGACTATACATTATATCTTATGTTTCGCACACCGATTGTTCGTACAGTCATCAGATACGTTCCTAATATACGTTAGTAAAGAACAAGTTAATATCGAAGATTATACGAGTCTTCTTTCTTTTGTTTAACGTACGTATATATATATATATATAATCTTCGGTTACAATATAATAAAGACTGACTTCCCAGGTTGTCGGTTCGTCGAGAGAACGCTGTAAAACAAAGTCTACGATTCCCCTAATGGTAATGTAGGTACGATAAACTTTATATCTCCCACCCCTCCCCGTTAATCCCATGTCTCGTGTTCCTGTTTCATACATTTCCCTTTCGACTATGCACCCCATTTTTGTTTCTTCTCTCTCTTACACGAATCTCATCGACGCGTCGTCTTGTGCGGACAACGTGGGCAAGTCACCCGAAAGGAGGGCCACAAATGGTGCCAGGCACTATTTATTCATATACCGTTTGTGTATTCCATTAATTACGTTAATTACAAGTAATGTACCAAATACGACTCTTGAGAGCAGCTCAGACCAGGACACATCCTGAGATTGAGTAAAGCATAGGCTGAGACCATTCCGAAGCAGTTTTAACCAGGAAGAAGACAACTCGGTATTTTACAATTGCAACCCTTGTCTCGCCAAAGTGTTCTACGGATTTCCGCTATGCGCTGTTAAGAGATCAAGTTGGGTTTTTCCTTTTTTCTTTTTTAATCGTTAATATAGATTCAAACGAATCGTTTAACCCCCGTGTCGCGTGAATTTTGTTTTGTCTATCCGAAACTTAAATCCAATTCTTGGTTGTTTGTATAACTCACGAATTAACACGTTCGAGTCGAACGATTAGGTGATCGAATCTGTAGAGTTAGAGGGTTAAGCGTCACATTTGTCCACCGTGATTGTTCAGAAGATACACACTCGCTAGAACGTGTTCTCGTTGTGCACGATTTTAGGCTTTAAGGGTTGCAAATCTCTTCTCTCGTGTTACGTCTTATTTCTTCTTTCATATCAAATGTGCAAAATATTTGTGGAAAATGTATATAACGTACGTATGTATGTATACATATGCGAGTTTGCGTGTATATACCTATTTTTTTTTTTTTTTTTAATAATCAACACTATATAATATGCATATATCTCGCCTATTACCTCGTAATAATCAATATATTAATTTCCAATCGTGTTCTACAGAATATCGTAATTATTTTGAGTACAGCAGCCGATTTATCATTTATCGTTTCATTAGCGGGCATAGACCGTTAATTAGTTCGCTAAAAAAAAAAATGAAAAAAAAAAAGAAAAGAAAGAGACTCCACTATTATAAAAAAAACAAACCGACGGTTACTCAACGAATCGTTAAAACGAATATAAAATCATCTACAATACGTGTATAATCTTTTATAATAAAAGTTGCAAGATTCCTTATATCTTTTAAAGAAAAGTACGGTTCTTAAGCAAAGGAAAGAAATATTGCAATTTACAAAAAAAAAAGAAAAAAAAAAAGAAAATAATTGTAGGATAAAATTTCTACCACTAATCGAATATCATTATTCTCTGACTAGGCATTCAATTAAAAAGACATTATATGTTCATTGCTTCCGGCATTGCTTTGTAAAACATCAATTAACGGATTATGCCGCGGACTCGTCTATCTACCATAACGCACAAAAAAAAAAAAAAAAAAAAAAAAAACAAGTAACAAAGTACAATTACTGGTAATTCCCTACCGTAAATTATAGACGTTCGCAAGCTCTATCAAGAAATTCGGTTGTCGATGCACTTACCCCGTACGGACCCAGGCACTCTTAAAAATAACGTTCGAAATACCGTCTCAAATAACGCGTGCGATCTTATTTCACCGTGTTATTTATTACACACCTTCAGAGGTTAGGATCGTATAATTTCTATTACTTCCAGACGAATTTGAATGAATAAGAAATCGAGATGTTGTTCGAACAAACGATTTCCTATTTCTTTCTTTCTTTTTTTATTTTTAAATTAAATTTACCCAGGTCCGGTATCTCGAAACGCTCCCGCTCCTGGAGCGATAAAAATTCATTAAACACACGCCTATTCCTTTTCCGTCTATTCCACTCTAAAGGAATAACCCTCGCCGTAGCGACAAGTATCAAAGACACAATGCCATATCACGAAGAAAATGACAATGAATTAATGACATATATACAAACAACTTTGTATTATATACATGAAAATATATATATACATATATATATATGTACGTATTTCATCATATATATATATACATATATAATATCTATATACGTGTAACGCTTCAACATTATGGCACCGTATTTAATCGTCAAACAAACGCATTGTTGTGTGTGTGGGCTTTGAAAATATATATATATAAATTTACATGTCGTTTATATATATATATAAACAAAATTACTGTTTTCATTTTTTTTTTTTCTTTCTTTTTCCCCAAATCCACCGAACCGGAACCGTGACACGATCGTTCCTCGCGCACCAAAAAAACCGTGTCGGGGGATGGGATCGGCCAAAACGTGTCAAACGAGTCTACGACTTCGAGTCCTGGAACTTCACAAGCACTATACGCCGTTGTACGTAGAGAGATTTATGAAATGACCGAGCGTGACCACGTGGCGGTGGTTTCAACATTAAGTCGCCCAGCCCTCAGTGATTCTGGAACGCTTCATCAGCGGTCCGTTCTCATAGTCTGAATTGTTCCCTCCGTTTCCGCCGGAGTGGCTCGTTCTTATGTCCGCCACAGAGCCACTGCCCGGTGACGGTAGATTCGTTGGCGTTATGCTCCCGGAATGAGACGGAGGTGGATTACTGCTAGGTCTGCTCGAGACAAGATTCAACGACTGCGGCCCGGGATGAGGTACGTGGTGCGGTGGCGGACCGCCGGTGCTGGACGACGGTCCAACGTTCAGAGTCGTGTGGTGAAGATTGCTGGCGGTGGTGGGCCCGCTACTGTTCGAACCGCTGCTACCACCGAGCGGATCTCTGGGTGGACTGATCGGTTCGCTTTTTATCTTCACCGGTAAGGGCGACGTGGCTGGCGGTGGTGTACTACTCGACACAGCTAGATGAGGAAGACCACTGAAACACAAAATATCGCGTATTATTACCGCAACCAATTTTCTTACCAATAACCAGCTGTTTGTTAGTAAGCAAGTAATTGTAGTAACTCGGTAATTATTTCATCTCTAGCAATTGAAGCATGAGAGGAAAAAAAAAAAACAAATTAATGAGCGCAAACAAAGATGAACGTAACATTGTACACTCGTGTGATTCACTGGCGTGCAAACGACAGTCAAAACGAGAAAAAAAACTATAGAAACCCTAGTGGACGTTATCGTATGCTTTCAACCTTTGACAAAGGTAAGTCGAGCTATATATATAAACGAATTATGTAAATAATTTTTGCTTCTTTTTTTCGCAAAGACAAAAACGAGTAAGTTCTCGAAGGAAGATATGCGTTAATAATTGAGAAGATCTTTGAATAGTTTGAAGATCTTGGAGAAGAATCATAGACCACCTGGACATATAGTTTTCTTTCGCAACAGTAAGTATGAAATATGATTTACCTGATGCTGGACATGGTGGCTGCTGAATACATTGATAAGTCATCAACGTACCTCTGATGAGACCATGCTAGACTTCCAAGGTCCGAGGAATAATCCGTTGGCCCAAAGCTAGAGTAACCAGCTGGAACTGATGGCGTTTGCAGTGCTACCACCGGCGTATTCAACGAGGATTGTGCATGGCCACTCTGCGTACATGAAAACAACGAAATAAAGTTGTTAGAACAAGACAATCTTCCGGTTATTTAGAAATTATTATTCGGACTGTGATATGCACGTGGAAAAATTTAACAAAGATGTCCTGATACATATACGGGTTAGAACCAGGGGTGGTTAATATTTGTAGAATATATATATTTTATATACTAGTTCAAATAATAGATTCTTCATAATTCAAATAAAATAGTATTTCAAATGGGATATAAAATTTCAGCAAATAAAATATTTTATTTTGATAATCTAACACGTAAAATAAAATATGTTTTATTTTAATAACATAAAGCATAAACTTTAGAATACTTTCCATAGTGCTTAATTTGAAAATAAACTGTGTATGTATGACATACAGATGGAGAACTTTCCATCATTCATTTTATGAAGATCCTTATTAAAGATTCTTAATAGAAGTATTCATTGAAGAACTACATTGAATGTACGTTTATAATGCAGAGGAAAAGTACTTCGTTCGTTTTAGATTACCAAAACAAATATATTTTTTATCCAACTTCGAAAAAGGAGGAGTTACTCAATTCGATATATGTATTTCTTGCACGCTATAATTTAGTAAAATAAAATATTCCGAACTATGGCACAGATATTTTCAGTGTTTTTCAAATAAAATATTATTTGAAATATTAACTTAATAATTTCTTATGACAAATAAAATATTTTATTTAAAAAACTACTTGCACGATCCGAAATAAAATATTTATTTACTATTTACTATTTAAAATACGTATTTTACCCAGCTCTGGTTAGTACGTCATTAAGAGAATCTTCCAATTTGAATATTTTATACAGTGATTAGATATCCGAATATTTACACTATTTAAATAGCGTAGACTAGACGTTAGTTCCGAGCTTCTGGACGACGCGAATGCCGATGAACATGGACCACGACAGAAATGATAATATCGGGTATTCGAAAAAGTTCGTGACGTTTCGCAACCATTTGCAATGATTTCGTCGCATCGTTCTGTGATTGGTCGACCACATGCAAATCCTTGACATACAAATTTTGATAGAGCATTTTGTCCGTAAAAACTACAAAGGGCCTAGCCGATTAAGATGGTCAAAACTGCCCTTAGAGCTTCTTCAATAGCTCTTGTATCATTCGAAAGCTGACCAAGAAAAACCCTCCTGAGTAAAATTTTAACCCTCTTAGCTTGCCCGTGAGGGTAGTTACAGGGTAAAATAGATTTTACGCTTTTCGGCGCATTTTCCGATCTGAAATGCGTTCTAAAATTCTGAAAAAAATCTGACACGTTCCGGATCCTAAGGCGCATTTTTGAGAATTTTTTCAGATTTTTTCGTTGCAAACTGTGGTCGTGAAAAATGATAAAACCTCGAAAAAATCGGAAAAACATTTTCTTCTCAAAAATATGAAGACATGCTATTCTACTGTTCGGTTCCCCGATAGAGTACTATAACAGGCAGTGTGATCAATTTTTAAAAATATTTTTGTTCGGTTGCTTCATTGTCAAAAACAATAAAAACTGAATTTTTTCGACGTGTTCGCTGCGAGTATTTATTGTTTTTGACAATGAAGCAGCCGAGCAAAAAATTTAAAAAAAATTTACGACATCGCCTGTTATAGTACTTTATCGGGGAACCGAACAGTAGAATAGCATGTCTTCATACTTTTGAGAAGAAAATGTTTTTCCGATTTTATCGACATTTTATCATTTTTTCACGACCACAGTTTGCAACGAAAAAATCTGAAAAAATTCACAAAAATGCGCCTTAGGATCCGGAACGTGTCAGACTTTTTTTCAGAATTTTAGAACGCATTTCAGATCGGAAAATGCGCCGAAAAGCGTAAAATCTATTTTACCCTGTAACTACCCTCACGAACAAGCTAAGAGGGTTAAAATTTTACTCTGAGGGCAGTTTTGACCATCTTAATCGGCTAGGCCCTTTGTTCACAAGCCTGCGTAGCATTCTCGCGTTGATCGAATACCCGTTTCATTTGTGAGGCGACGGTGATAGACTCACATCGTAACTAGTGTCTTCGGAAAGAGGTTGCGTAAGAGGTGTTGGAATAACTACTCGAAGATTAGTCCTGTGAGGATGAGGCGGCGGGGGTGGAGGCGGTGGTTGCGGCGAATGCCTAGACTGATTGCTGCCTTTATTCCCACTGCCTCCGACTCCCAGCGCCGGCGAAGGTCCTGGACTAGGTGAACCTCCGAGCGGTGACGCCGATGGAGGGTATCCGTTGCTCATCTCTAACATCCCTCCCGGTGGATACACTGAACAGATAAAACCATAGCTCGTTAATATTGTTCGAAAAAATGAATGAGTCTTACACTGGATCCTCGACTTGGTTTAGGGCGAAAGAGAACGTCTAACCAAGCCAAGGGATTTTTCTAGAAATGTTTATCCGCTTGTATCGTACCTGAGTCTGTTTCAGAAGACGACGGTCGTGGAGAAATGCTGGTGTGTGCCATTTGAGGACTAGATCCAAGTAGAGATTCGCCGTAACTATTCACTGGTACAGATACGGGTAGAGCGTAATTAGATTGTCCCATTGCCTGAAATCGTAGCAAATCAAAGAATACGTCATTAACACCGATTTCATTATAGGATAATTGACGAATATTAACAAGTCAGGAATAAACGTATTCTACTTCCATCAACTGGATTTGTAATGTCTTTCTTTTAGCGATGAGGTGTCTTTTAACTTTGAGGTGTAGTAAGGGAAACTGGCTGTGACTCATAACTGCTCGCTCGTCCAAGGAACAAGGATTCGAGTTTATACGATGGCACGTAGCGAGATGGTACCGGGCAGCAAACGAGTATTGGGTAAATTTGCTTGTTCGCGTTACGATAATAAACGGCGTGAATTAAATCGAGTTCTGTCGGTGACAAATTGCGCGGCCCGATGACGTCTGATGGAGGCCCGTTGAAAGCTAATAAACGTAACCACGAGGACTAACGAATTGCAGCCAAGTCATGTGAAAACTCTGGACCAGAGGTTCCCAAAGTGAAGCGCGCCTAACCATCTGCGAACAATCGGTTTCGCGTGCGCGCGGAGATTCTTGTAGCCGCAATATTTTTGGCCGACTTTTACAAGTTTAACAGAACGTGTAATCGGATATCGCTATCGGAGCAGTAGTATTCGAAATACTATTCGATTATTAATATTTTAGCGCTGCCATTCGAAACCGTTGTTCCAATATTATTGTTTGAGCGTCGTTACTCGTGCGTTAGTAAACCAGCGCTAATGCTCGGGAATCATTGGCAACATTCGAGCACCCATAAAATATTCAAATAGTCCCAGGCCTAATATAATATGTAAACCTCGTGCCGCTCTCGACCTTGTTTCCAAGATGCATTTCGTTTCGAGTAATCCTCGTTTCAGGCTGGCCAACTGTTTCCTATCTCCCAGCGATATCGACAGTTTGTAAACGCTTTCATAATGCTCGATGAATCATATCCAATCCGTTCTCTTATCGAGGACCGCGCGGAGACGTTCGAACGTCGCTTCCAGCGCGAGGAAACGATCTCTCGCGTTTTCGGAAATGCCAGGTGCAATTAAGGAGTAGAAAAGATAAAGGTTTTTGTTTAAAGTAGGCGGAGAGAAAAGGAAAGTTACAATTCTATCGTTTCGGGACGCGAGTGGGAGTACAGTAGTGTCTCGTTAAGCGCACCAATTTCTCCACGATAAGTGCACCGATTTCTCCACGATAAGTGCACCGATTTCTCCACGATAAGCGCACCGATTTCTCCACGATAAGCGCACCGATTTCTCCACGATAAGTGCACTGATTTCTCCACGATAAGCGCACCGATTTCTCCACGATAAGTGCACAGCCCCTATCATGGGGGGTGGAGTTATTCTTCTTAAAGGGGTCCCGGAGTTCGATCGCTGAGCAGTGTAACATGATCCGGGATCACCCGGTGATACAAATTTAACCCAATGCTGAAACTTTGTTATTATTAACTTTTTTGTTTAAAAGCTTTTACCGTCATATTCCTGGCATTCTTCTGATTAAAATGAGTCCAAACACGACGTAATTCGCAACATGTTTACTTGTAACGACTTATTGTGTATTATACAGGGTGTCTAAAAAATGTTGGAGGTCTTTGAAAGGGGTGGTTCAGGGGAATGATTTGACACAACTTTTTCCTTAAGGAAGCCCCAGCCTCGAAGCCTCGGCCCTTTCAAAAACCTCCAACATTTTTGGGACACCCTGTATATCGTAGAACACTAACTAAAAATAGATGCATGGTAAATATCATCCGAATTACATCGTGTTTGGTCTCATTTTAATCAGGAAAGTGTCAGGAATATGATGGTAAAGGTTTGACAACAAAAAAGTTAATAATAAAAAAGTTTCATCGTTCTCTTCTTTATTCGCTGTCCTTCTTTACGTTTCAAGCTCGTCGGCAAACATCAAAGAACGATGTCCACGGTAGTCGCACAACGTCAGTCCCGAGCTTGTGCGATTAACGAGACATTACGGGAAAAATGAAGAAAATTTCGAAATGGAAATTTCGAACGATTAGCGGAGGACGCTCAATTATTGTTAAAGAGATCTTTTCTTGTAGTCATAGCCATCGTCGTGGTTATAGTCATGAATTTTTGTTACCATACTCATCCTCGTCGTAATAATAATTGTCGTCACGTGATCATTGCTACTGTCACCATCGCGTTAGCGGTAATCGAATAGCAGAACTCGAAGAGTTGAGCGTGGGAAGAGACGATCGCTGTACTCACCCGAGTGCCGTTGTGCTGGTGCCTCTGCATCATCAGCTGGAACTCCTCGTCGATCTTGGTGTATTTGGCTTCCGTACGCGGAGTGAGATTGTATTCGATCGCATCGGGCTCCGGACTTTCTGGAGACATGGCACCCTTATGTTCCTTCTTGTTGAGTGCCTGCAAGTGTCAGCAGACAGGTTCACGTGACCACACCGCCCGAGGGCACTCAACCTTCGCATGCACGTTAATTTAAACGCTAACAGTGGAGACTAGCATTCTAATCCCGCGTTTTCGCTCGTCGTCGACCGGGTCTTGTATACTTAATCATTCGCACGCGAAACGAGCCTAACGCGACAAATAACTATTGCGCTTTTATCTGTACGACGCTCGCGGCGTTCCCCAAACCTTTCCCACCTCGACAATTTCGATACATTCTTAGGGTCTAGTTCGCGATATCGGTGTGTCGATGCAGTAATGTCTCCATAAATACACAAGCACGGGACCGAACTTGTACATTTGTCGTAGAGTTCGTATATTCTCTGATGTTTGCCGACGAGCATTCGAACGTAGAGGAGGAGAGCGAATAAAGAAGAGGACGGGGCGAAAACACCAGGGTATGTCAATGAGACAATATAACGTAACGATGAAACCTTTTTTATTATTAACTTTTTTTGTTGTAAAACTTTCACCATCCTACTCCCGACATTTTTCTGAGTAAAATGAGACCAAACACGATATAATTCGGACGATATTTACCAGGCGTCTGTTTTTAGTTAGTGTTCTAGGATATACAGGGTGTCCCAAAAATGTTGTAACACCTTGAAAGGGTTGGTTCAGGAGGTGATTTGAAACAACTCTTTTCTTAGCGAAAATGTTGTCCGAGGCTTCGTTAAGGAGATATTAACACCCCTTTCAAGGACCTCCAACATTTTTCAGACACCCTGTATAAAACACAGTAAGTCGTTACAAGTAAACATGTTGCGAATTACGTCGTGTTTGGGCTCATTTTAATCAGAAGAATGCCAGGAATATGACGGTAAATGTTTTACAACGAAAAAGTTAATAATAACAAAGTTTCAGCATTGCGTTAAATTGTCTCAACGAGTGATCCTGGATCATGTTACACTGGTTCGGCGATCGAACTCCGGGACCCCTCAAGAGGTTATACCCCCCAATTGGTGGAGGGGATGGTTTCTGTGCATTTATCGTAGACAAAATTGTGCATTTATCGTAGACAAATTTGTGCATTTACGGAGACATCACTGTAATCTTGCTTATTTTAACACTATCTATCTTTACGGCTATCTATTACCTCTACTCGATTCTCTACTCGATTCAATTATCTTCGCTAATAATTCTCGTATCTATAAACATGCGAACAGCTGCCGTAAGTATCTTAATCCCCTCCCCCCATTTCTCTCTGCTCTTGATCCGTTTCGCAGCTCCTCGGACAACATAGTTGTTCCGATAAGCGATCCTCTAATTATTTCGAGCAGCGTGGAAATACGAACCACTTCGGGTTCGATTACAACCGGTCGCGACTCGGTATTCGTGCACGTGCAGGATTAAAGGGACTTCGAACGTCGTCGAGACGTTCGTCCTGCACGCGCAACAGTCGCAGACCTGCATCTACGTTATTTTTTCTTCTCCTTTACTCACCGTGGTATCTTAAAAACATCCAAATCATTTCTGGACCGACTCACGGCGCAAAATGTACGCACTTTATTTACCGGGAGCCTATTCATATTTTATAATCGCAGTATTTAGCTATTCGAATTTATTTACTGTCTCGATGATTATCTACTTAGTGTTTGGAGACAGACTTGGCTTTCGATGTACCCAGCGACAGTATGGAGGAATTATTTTGTCGGCCTAGATTTGCATATACCACCGTAGAAAATTCTTTTTTTTTTAATCGAAGACTGTTTCTAAATAGTTCGGTAGATAAAATGTTAAACACTTCGTTTCTATCGAGGAGTAAAAAGAATATTGAAAACAGGACCTCCTTGTATCGACCCGGATTCTTGAATTTCAAATTAAATTTTGAAGCTAAAACGAACGACGGATTATTAGTTGCGATTAATGGACCTGGAAACGCTGGCCATTAGTCTTTTCTAATGCCCCGTACAAATAACAAACCGCGCGAAAAACGGCCAACGCAGGAAGCGTCTTATACGCGCGTAGATCCGGCGCAGAGGCTAGACGTAATCTCGACGATCGACGACTGAAAAAGTTAACGACCAGTGATGATACGGGACCGCGGGGAGGATCGAGACATTTTTTCACTGTGAATCTCTCATTCAACCGGTACACGATCGACACCTTCCGGCTAACGTCCGTGCTCGTCGAGCATGCGCGAATCGTCCTCGAACACGATCGAACGAACGCGATAGATGAAGCTACGTGAACTTGGCACCCGACTTTTCGAAAATTAATTTTTTTTTTTATAGAAAACGATAGCATTTCGTTAGTACCTTGATTGTACCTCCAATAGTTTCGTTTGTACCTCGACCAATTAATAATTGAAAAAAAATTCAAAAAATGGTCAGCACCCGACATCGAGATTTTCGAAATCGGTTTTTCCCGATTCTTTAGCAATCGTTTGTACCCGCCGGAATCGCTTTTCTTTTCGTTTCTACCTCGATAGTTTAAATTTTTATAGCAATTGTTGGTCCGCGTAAGAGCGAAGTTCGTTCATTTTCAAGATTAAGATAAATTTCAAGAAACTAGGAATTTCTGATTACAAGAAACTAATATTTTCTCGTGATTCGTAGCCAGTACACGCGGGAATTGTTATCCGTTTCGTTCGCGACATCGACGGTTTTTGGGAAGGTATAATTCGGCGGTTTCCACGGAACCTTGACGATTACTGAGGAGAAATCGGCTCACCTCGATGATATTCTTGTTGGTGAGAGACTCGTGGGGTTCGTTGTACTCGGTGTACTTGAGAAGGACCTTGTCCATGTCGGTGCTCGCATACTGGTACAGCTTGTTACTCGAACTGAAGATAATCAGGGCGATCTCGCAGTCGCAGAGCACCGACAGCTCGTACGCTTTCTTCATCACCCCGAATTTCCTTTTGTTGAAGGTCACCTGTGGACCAGCGATACCGTTTCATTTACGTACCAGGGATTTACCTGATTTCGATAGCGACGGGATCGACACGGTGTAACCACGACGACACTTGATGCTCGAGTAAATCGCTCTCTGAATTTGAAATTTAACCCATTGCACTCGAGGCCTTTTTATCTGGTATCCGTATCGTCGGTCACGAAAATATTCGGACACTATAAGAAATAACATTTTTTGATTAAACTGTAAAATTAGATGATATCCCACATTGATATATTGTTGGTAATCCATTTTGTTATATAATATGTCTAAATCGATTCCTCAAATTAGAAAAATAATTTTTTTTAGACACTCCGTTGACATGGATGCCCATTCTTCTTAAATGGAATTCTTCCTAATTTTCAATTCTTCACGAGTCCGTACATATGAGGGTTAATTTCGAAGCAGCCGGTATGTGCGTAACAGAGGGGAACCGCGAGAAATAATAAATTGTCGATATCTCTAGATCGCTATCATAATCGCTACAACGATGCCGTGCTCGAAATGTTTGTCCGTCGTCTTTGATAGCATCGATGCTAACAACATTGTTATTTTTATCGATTTCGAGTATCGAATGTTAACGACTCGCGATAAAGCGATACACCACGGACCACTCCAGTATCGAAGCCACCGCGAATGTACCTACGATGAGAATATTCATAGCAAAGTATAGTTTTAATCGAAAACGAGTTGCAAACCCGATCGTTTCGTCGAGTAAATCGACCTCTGAATTTGAAATTTAACCCTTTGCACTCGAGACTCGCTACGTTTCCTTTTTAGATTTCACTTCTTTGGAACTCCAAGTGTCGATAAAATGATTGTCGTTGAGGCAAAGGGAAATCTCAAATTAGAGATCTCATTTTCAAAGTCGATCCAAGTTTAGCATTCGTGACAATAGAATCCTGAGAAATACTGTCTGAATAGGCTTGGGGTGGTTTTCAGTGGGACCGGCAATATTTAACACCGTTCATGTACATATTGTCTGAGTAGGTTTGGTGTAGTTTTTGGTAGAGTCTGCAATGTTGAATGTTATTAATGTATATACTGTCTGAGTATGTTTAATGTAGTTTTTGGTAGAGTTTTTGGTAGTAATGTTGAATATCGTTAATGTACATACTGTCTGAGTATGTTTGGTGTAGTTTTTGGTAGAGTCTGAAAAGTTGAATATCATTAATGTATATACTGTCTGAGTAGGTTTGGTGTAGCTTTTGGTGGCGACTACAATGTTGAATATCGTTAATGTACATACTGTC
>NW_026533254.1:25445967-25467586 GCF_026225885.1 Hylaeus anthracinus | reverse complement strand
TACCGTTAATGTAGATACTGTCTGAGTAAATTTGAAATAATATTTTACGAGGGCGGCAATATTGAATACCGTAAATGTATATACTGTCTGAGTATGTTTGAGGTTGTTTTTGGTAGAGTCTGCAATGTTGAATATTTTTAATGTATATACTGTCTGAGTATGTTTAGTGTAGTTTTTGGTGGCGTCTACAATGTTGAACATCGTTAATGTATATACTGTCTGAGTAGGTTTGAGGTTGTTTTTGGTAGTCTACAATGTTGAATACCGTTAATATACATACTGTCTGAGTAAATTTGAAATAATATTTTATGAGGGCGGCAATACTGAATACCGTTAATGTACATACTGTCTGAGTATGTTTGGTGTAGTTTTTGGTGAGTGCCGGCAATATTGAATAACATTAATGTACATACTGTCTGAGTAAATTTGAAATTATATTTTATGAGGGCGGCAATATTGAATATCGTTAATGTATATACTGTCTGAGTAGGTTTGAGGTTGTTTTTAGTGGCGTCTACAATGTTGAATACCGTTAATCACCGAAGTTCGATACAATATCTCCCCCGTCGCTATCGATATTGATACAGATTCGAAAATAATTGCAACGAGGACTTTTTCCAAGATAATTGGACCATTAAATGCAAGCATCAACCTTCGATTAATCGCAACGTAAAAACTCATAGAATTAAAGAGAGAAGATCGAGTTACCCGTTCAACTGTAGTTACGTTATAATGTTCTTCGATTTTTATTAATGATTGTCGAATTGTACCGAGATATTTCCTCGCTGCAATTTGTTATTCGGTCACGACGAAAAATTCTTAGGGCGTACCTGACGATTCCGTTCGTCCGTGATGCGCGAAATTTGAATCTTCTTCCGACCCATTTTTGCACGGCGTTGTGGAGAAGGGACAGCTCTTCGGAACCACTGGATGGAATATTAAAAGCACTGGAACACACCAACAAAAACGCATCGTTATTCCCATGAAAAAAGAAATTTCTTAAACGTTAATCTGAAAACAGAAGATCGTTTCATTAAAATAATAAAAATAATACTAATATTGCACTTGGCAGGTACATCAGGTTGTAGGAACGTCTAGGTTGAATATAACAAGCACTGAAAATAAATACTTTCTTCCCAAAACAAAAGATTGTTTCATTTAAAAAAAAAAAAAAAATAATAATAATAATAACATTGCGAGTGCATCAGAAAAGATAATTTTGTGAATGTTAGGCCTCTCCAAATAGAATAGACGGAACTCGTTTGGAACGTTTCAACGATAAAATTTCAACTTTTATTATTGCTTCTCGCGTCGAATCGAGCAACTTTCGTCGCGTCGCGAGGTAGAACAAAAGGGCGCGTGATTTAACTATCCTGACACAAAAAGGACGGGGCCCATAGAAAGCTGTTAGCGGGAGTTGGCAACGCGCGCGACATAACTGGACCATGCGTTAAAACCTGGCCGACGAGCATAAAGCACGTGTCGTTTTCCGCGTATCGATTAGTGTCGCTGAAGCAAACGAGTCAACCAACTTCGCGACGCGTTAAATTCGACGGAAAACAACAGCTGCGATGCGCGTTCGATTCCGATTGTCTGCCGCGGTGAAATTTCTTTATCTGCGCGAGCGTTGCGAGCCGAGACCGCGTTGTATTTCAAATAACGACTACCAGATAACGACTACGATCCTCGCGGAGATTTTCACGTTTTGTATTTAAACAATTCCGAGTACGATTCGCAGTTACGATTGGTGTTACGGTTACTATCACCGTTACGTCTCCATTACGGAAACAACGAACCGAACGGTGTCGTACCAGGGTAATTGCATAATTGCGCAAGGGCGAGGTCTAACTAAACCTACCACGACTGGTCAAACGACAATTCTCAAAATTTTTTATTTATTTATTTATTTATTTATTTATTTCAACATATACGGGCATCGGCCATTATGAAATTAATACAGTGTGGCAATTAAATTTCTATACTTGGCTGTACAAATTGCGTACAATTGTTTCGTGGATTATTCAATTTAGTACCGCGTGAAATATTTTTCCATTCGATCGAGAACGTGTCTTCGGGATCACGATAGAAATAAGTACGAACGAAATTCTGTAAATAATTTGTTAAATTCTCGTCACGTCGAATAACGTTATGCGCGCGTTCACCTGCGAAATACATAAACACCGCGAACAACGTTAACGGGACTAAGACGATCGAAATTCTGCGTTCGATCGTAATCGTCGTTATCGATATTTATTTTGCTCCCCGCTAGCGGCGTTTTGCGTGGCGCGATGAAGCCGCCGCTGTAGTCAATCAACCGGGAGCTTAGTATCGTCGTCTTTTTCCTAATTCCGGGCGCAGCGGTGCTCGGTCGACGAGCAACGAAGGCAGAACAAATTAATTGGTCTGACGTAACGGTCGACCCGCGGTTTCGGTATTACGAGAGACGATAGCGATAACCGACAACGCCGCGAGATGAAAGAAAAGCATCCTATCTTCTCGGTTGCCAACACGACGCCGTATAGATAGCGGCAATGAGTCAATTTTCATTAATTCCAATCGACTCGCGACGATAACGCTTCGTCCTGATTACCCATGGAATTTCGAGCCTCGTTAAACGCGCCTCGCTTTTTTAACCGACTTCGGTTTCGAACGATCGTGCAAATCGATGACAAGTCCGCGAAGATGCTCGATCGACTTCCCTCTCCTCGGACGAGTTCGCGTACGCTGCTCTTCGACTTCGATTGAGTAGACCAGATCGACGAGAATGGCGGTGAACAGTTTTCGAACGGAGCCTGACGTGGAATTACGATTAAATCGAAGGGATGTGGCGATTAAATTTTCGACTGGTCTCGAACAAAGTGAAAAGTTTGGTGAAAAACAATTGAGACACGCGAAGGATTCGTAGCCGGGTCCATGGGACTGGTAAGCGACCCGTCTCCTCGCTGGATATTTTTATGTTTTGACACGTACTAAAGAGAACGGTTTAATGAACACGTGACAAATTATTTGAGATAACAAAAAAAAAAAAAATATGGCGGCGGTTCGAAAATTTTGGCGAACGCCTTCGGCACGAAACCGCGCGTGGGCTGTCCCATCATTACAGGGTGTCCCAAAAGTCGGGGAGGAGCCGGAAATTGGGGATAGCTGAGACGATTCTGAACAACAGTTTCCTTTGCAGAAATGTCGGATGAGGCTTCGTTAAGGAGATATTAAGAGAAAACACCGACCAATCAGAGCGCGCGTAGACCGTTCGAGCGGTAGCGAAGGCTACGCGCTAGGCGGCAGCGTCGATGTCCTTCGGTGCGCGTCGAGTCACTTGTTCGCGCGCAAGCGCGGCCGCCAGCGCGTAGCCTTCGCTACCGCGGCCGCTCCAACGGTCTACGCGCGCTCTGATTGGTCGGTGTTTTCGCTTAATATCTCCTGAACGAAGCCTCATCCGACATTTCTGCAAAGGAAATTGTTGCTCGGAATCGTCTCAGCTACCCCCCATTTCCGGCTCCTCCCCGACTTTTGGGACACCCTGTATATTCTTTATGCATGTGAAAAAGAGAGAGAAAAAAGTATTACATTGTTTCTGGAGTTTGTCGCAAAGAGAGTAACAATCGGATTTCTTTCTTTGTTTCTTTTATCTTTCACCGAAATTTCACGAGAAAAATCGTCGATAAATGAAAGAACTAATCAAGTAATCGCACAAATTCATTGCTACCCCTCGGATAATGTATCTAAAAGTATCGTGTACAAATTTCAGAGCACGATTAATTTCCACAACCGGTACATTTATTATAAACGAACAACAGAGTCCCCGATAGTTCGTAATCGACTTTACCGGAAAAACTACTTTACTTTACTTTACGGTGTACGACGCGCGAAGCAACCGTTGCAAAGCAATCTAATTTCGTCGTTTCGACGGAATCGCGGAGTCAGAAGGCGCAAGTAAATGATTACGACGTTACTGTAATTAGTAGAACGCAGACGCCTAACGAACGGTCGATAGCTTTTCGTTTTACCATCGATAATTAACGTGTGTCGTAATCGATTTTGTCGTGCGAGTTTTCCTCGACAAAGTGTACGGTCGCATCGAATTACGTTGCGTTTGGTGTCTTCGCGGTAATTAACGGTAACGAACGGAAAAAGCTGGCGAACGGGTTTGAATAAGTTGTGAAATTATCGAGCGATATTACTAATAACTTGATCTCGCGATGGTTGGGATTTATGGACGAAAGATGATTCGTAGATCGATAAAGAAACAAGTTTCGGTGCGAAACTATTGTGATTACGGCGAAGGAATTGCGCGATCGAGTTGCAAATGAAATTTCGAAAGAATGTTGGAAAACGGGTCGATGTTTGGAGCGCCAAGATTCTTTGTTGTTATCGAGAGTGGCTGGGTAGGTTCGGAATGATCGTTGATTAATGATCATTGAGTTTCGTCGGTGCAATGTCAGCGACAGTCGAGTAGGAAAATCAAATTACCTTTGCACCAGGCGCGATTAGATATAATGTGCCTCGAAGGGATTACATACGATGAGATCTCCATAGCCAGGTCTTTATCTAATACAGTGTAGAACGCTCGGACCGATAAACAATCGTTTCGAATTAATTCGGGGCTCGTGGAAATTTTTATTAATCGCGCTGTCTCATTTAGACCGACGATCGCATCTATTTATTAAATTCTCCTATTCAGCGAATAACCAGTATTGTGTTAACGACACAAACAAAACCCAGGTACGAAGACTATACACAGAACGATAACAAATATTTCGTTGCTTTGGGACCTACGATTCGATGGAAACGATCCACGGTGCGGACAAGTAGCAAAATTGCCGACGAAAATCAAAATTCTATTACTGATATAAATATATTGCTATTTATTCGCACGAAAACAAAAATAAAATTAACTATAAACATTAATAGATTCACGACGAAATTAACAAATTTGACAAAAAATTAACAAATTTGACAAAAAATTAACAAACCCCGATTTTGATGAAACATTTATTACATAGATTGCTATTTATTCACAAAAAAGAATTAAAATTAACCGTAAACATTAATAGATTCACAACGAAATTAACAAACTTAACAGAAAATTAACAAACCCCGATTTTCATGAAACATTTATTACATTGATTGCTATTTATTTGAAAAAAAATAATTAAAATTAAAATTAACCATAAACATTAATAGATTCACGACAAAAATAACAAATTTGACAAAAAATTAACAAACCCCAATTTTGATGAAACACTTATTACATTGATTGCTATTTATTCGGAAAAAAATAATTAAAATTAAAATTAACCATAAACATTAATATATTCACGACGAAATTAACAAATTTGACAGAAAATTAACAAACCCCGATTTTGATGAAACTTTGTATACTTGTTTGTGGGGCTTTCTTATGAATTACACCATCTACAGTACGTGCGAATTTTGCGTTCTGAGGGAGAAATTAACCCTTTCGTCCGAGCCGCCCCTTTTACTTTTCCTCGGAAACGATCAGAGATTTCAAAAAAATGTTCGAATAAACATTACACTATTTTTAGAGGCCCATAAACCAATACAAACAAATTTGAAAAAAACAAACAATTTTTTTTTAAATTATCCCCCCTCTGGAAATTTTTGAAAATTTTGATTTATTTCTGGATTAGTAAAAGCGTTTTTTTATTCTGAATCCAACGGTATGTACGAGGTTATGATTATCATACAGAAAAATGATGTAATATTGTAAAATTGTCGCTTTAGTAGCCTATATTTCGAATTCTTCAGGAATTTCTTTCTCATAAATAATACAAGTTGCACCCATACGTTACTTAACAAAAAATGCTTCATTTTGGCCGAGGATGCGAGAAATAATTTTTACAGAAATCCATAAATCAATTAAATCAGAATTTTCAACTTCCAATTGCGAACCTACGCCAACAGTACGGTCCCTTATTAAAAATTATGTAAAACCGAACGTTGCAAGTATTTGCAAAAAAGACTTACAAGTTTCTTAAAATACAAGAAATAATGTATCCAAATATGCTGAGAACACAGAATATATTTTGCCATTTTGTCTGTGTGTTTGTTTAAAGATAAAGATTGTATTATGGATACAGATGATTGATACATGATTATTTCTAACAATTTCCACGCTGACACACATTTTCTACGACAGAAATCTGCCTCGCATTGTGATACATGGATATTAATATTGAATTTTGTCCACTTAATCCGCACTGTGCGAACTCTCGATTAAAATAACAGTTTCCTCGTTCTATTCGTTTCAAAGAGAAATTCAAGTTGCTCGACTTGGTCTGCCGCCACTTATCGATCGCTTTCGATGAATCGTGTTTCGGCCGAGCCGAAAACTCGAAGCGGTGGCTCGAGTGGGCTTGGGACGAGTCTAGTAAAAACATTGGCTTTAACTTCGTTCTAATTCTAAGCACCATCAACTATATTTACCGAAGCCCCTTTCATTCATTCCGAGCACGCGATCGCTCGCTATATGAATTAACGCGCGTTTCACGGGCAAACGTTATTTTTGTCGCGCCTATCTTGTGCATCGCGAAATTATGTTGCACCGTCACCGATAGTAATTATATCGCACTCGAGAATCCGTTGACATTCGCGATCGGATCGACGCGATTCGATATCGTCGCACGTCGTGCACGCGATTCGATTTACACGTTACAACGGTTAGACAAATAATGATCGAGATCGAGCGATCAGATTGTATCCTCTCTTTACATTGACGCGTTTCGCTGTGTACCAAGAAAATTGACGATTCTGTCATCAAGTCGTCACTCTCGTTCGATGTGTACACGAGAATCGAAATCCATCTAAATCTCCCACTTCCTTTCTCTTCCTAATTATTTTCTTATTATTACACACCGGCGAATGTATTGTTAATCAGGTGTGCTGGAAGCGATACAACGAAACTGCACCGGAGCAGAAATCTAATAAAGTATAGAACCGAAGCATGTGACCGAGCACATTGCAAACGTATCTATTTTTAACAACGGTAGCACAGAAAGAATACAGAAATTCTACCTACGACGGATAAAGTAACGAGAATACTTGTAACACATCGCATTCATGTAATTCGTAATTACGTATTCTTTCTCGTTATCTACTCGTAGCTTTCGTTTTATTCTTTAGCAGATAGAGTATGAATTCGTTGTATTTATTAGCTATAGATTTCGTTCATTTGTTCGCAACTGTAGTTCGAATAAGAATTATCACTGATCGCTTTCTCTTGAGATCCATGTCCCGGGGAAAATTGAAGAACATGTGGTTTTTCTATTTATCATTAATTATTTAGAATTAATTGCTGTACGATTTCTCCACCTCGAAAAAGGTCCGCGATTACGATACCGACGTGTTCGTGAGAATGATAGAGAAGGTTTACGAAGAAAAGCAGCAGAATCGGTGGCTTTCTTCGCTGGGTGACAATACAAGGAACATATAGAGAACCGAAGGAAGGGAGCTTTTTGCCGCTAGAGCTGTCGTCCGATCGAATTCAGTTTATTATACAAGAGCATAGAGAACGTGCAGGTAGCGAGGGTCAGCGACCAGCGTGTATTTTTCTATACATGCTGCATTTTCCCTGTTGAACATACATACACACACAAGTTCAAGCACCAACCTTTACCGTAATTCCCGACTGTATTCCACCCCTTCGTTAAATTAACAATTCGAACATGTTCGGAGAAACGGGCTCCTAAAGTGACTTAATATAATAAAATAACCGGTCACCCATCTTTACGATGAACGCGACCGACGACGCTTAACTTCGGTGATCGGACGAGGAACGACTCTACTCCTGATCCATATCGCTAATAATTATTTCAACATTAATATTCATGCATCAGTACAACGTAACGATATGAAAGATACTATAACAATTAATATAACAACTAATTCGGAATATGAAAAATAATACGACATTAACGACCGTGAAAAACAGTTTGAGATTCATTTGGTAAAATGCACGCTGTTGTTGCTGAGGGTCGTGAATCTATCCTCTTCGTAATTGCGTCTCGAAAGCGAACGTATATACACGTGCATGGCCGTGGTAGCTCTCACCGAACGCATATACGCGTACTCGAAGGGTTAAACCACGGCTGGCTCGAAGCGTTAGACGTAGAACTCGGGCCAAGTCGGAGACGAACTACTTTAATTCGATGTACCAATTTCGATACGAGCGCCAACACAGGCCGTGATAAGACGGGCTTTATCATAGTTAAACAGCTCTCGTCGCGCGGATTTAGCATATAGCATGACGCGTTGAACTTTGCCAAACCATTTGGCACTTGTTCATCCGCAACCGGATCGACACGTTATCTCGATATCGCGACGAATTCGATCCGTGCTCGATCTATCTCTAGTTCGCAACTACACGAGGCGAACGTTCATTTTCCTTTGAATAATTTTTATGTATCGTTTATACATGTTACGTACGTAGTACGTTAATACGAAACGTGCGTTAATACAGCGACTCACGAAAGTATTTCAACACTTATTTCATACGTCTTTCCTTCTTTACGCCACTCGACGATTAATTTTCTATTACCTTCAGGAATTTCAGTTGTTTTTGGACACACGATCAATATCGTACTATTTCACAATGAATGCTAGACTCAGACTGACAAATGTATGCACGACGACGACTAACAACAATCAATGTTTACATTTAGTGACCGAAAAACTGAGTTTTCATTGATTCTCGGAACCCACTCTTGTGTGTTCAAATACTTTTGTGGCTTCAGCAATCTCTGTGTTTACAGGAAATAATTCGTACCTATTGTTTACATGTGTCGTTTCGTTTGAAAGTTTACCTATATAATCTGGAGAGTCGTACCTCCTTACAGTGTTAATAAATATTCAGTAAATGTTATATAATATACCTATAATAATTAATTAAGTATTTCGTACTAAGTGTTCAAATACTTTCGCGAGTCACTGTACGTAGAATACGTTGAATGAAATAAGAAAGATTCAATAACCTATGAAAATAGTAATACAATCGATGCGAGAATCGACTGCAGGTATTTTGTATTCCGAATACTACTAATACACACCACAGGACGCACGGTGCGGAATAAGTGGACAAAATTCAATATTAATATCCATGTATCACAATGCGAGGCAGATTTCTGACGTAGAAAATGTGTGTCAGCGTGGAAATTGTTAGAAATAATCATGTATCAATCATCTGTATCCATAATACAATCTTTATCTTTAAACAAACACACAGACAAAATGGCAAAATATATTCTGTGTTCTCAGCATATTTGGATACATTATTTCTTATATTTTAAGAAACTTGTAAGTCTTTTTTGCAAATACTTGCAACGTTCGGTTTTACATAATTTTTAATAAGAGACCGTACTGTTGGTGTAGGGTCGCAATTGGAAGTTGAAAATTCTGATTTAATTGATTTATGGATTTCTGGAAAAATTATTTCTCGCATCCTCGGCCAAAATGAAGCATTTTTTGTTAAGTAACGTATGGGTGCAACTTGTATTATTTACGAGAAAGAAATTCCTGAAGAATTCGAAATATAGGCTACTAAAGCGACAATTTTACAATATTACATCATTTTTCTGTATGATAATCATAACCTCGTACATACCGTTGGATTCAGAATAAAAAAGCGCTTTTACTAATCCAGAAATAAATCAAAATTTTCAAAAATTTCCAGAGGGGGGATTATTTAAAAAAAAATTGTTTGTTTTTTTCAAATTTGTTTGTATTGGTTTATGGGCCTCTAAAAATAGTGTAATGTTTATTCGAACATTTTTTTGAAATCTCTGATCGTTTCCGAGGAAAAGTAAAAGGGGCGGTTCGGACGAAAGGGTTAATTTCTCCCTCAGAACGCAAAATTCGCACGTACTGAGGATGGTGTAATTCATAAGAAGGCCCCACAAACAAGTATACAAAGTTTCATCAAAATCGGGGTTTGTTAATTTTTTGTTAAATTTGTTAATTTTAATTATTTTTTTGCGAATAAATAGCAATCAATGTAATAAATGTTTCATCAAAATCGGGGTTTGTTAATTTTTTGTCAAATTTGTTAATTTCGTCGTGAATTTATTAATGTTTACGGTTAATTTTAATTATTTTTTGTGAATAAATAGCAATCAATGTAATAATGTTTCATCAAAATAGGGGTTTGTTAATTTTTTGTCAATTTTGTTAATTTCGTCGTGAATTTATTAATGTTTATGGTTAATTTTAATTTTAATTTTTTGTATGAATAAATAGCAATATATTTACATTATTGCAATATATTTCAAAAATGTTGATTTTTGTCCAGAATTTTGGTATTTGCCCGCAGCGTGGGACGCCAGAACCTATGTTTTCTCCGAGTAAAGATATTTAAATAAAAGTAATGGTGTCGATAATTTCTTTGATCCAGTATGTTTTTATTGGCGATAAATAATTCGAGACAGTTGCGACGCATAATTAATTAGGAAGGATCTTATACGATAACTTACCGACTCGATGGTAGTTCGATCAGTCGAACATCTCGAAGTCCGTTCTCCAATCGATCGATCTTGGTGCGCGAACCGAATCGATATCAAAACAAAGATGGCGAGATCGCGCACTTCTCACAGATGTTGCTAGCACAATTTAATCGAACGATCGTAATCAGGCACTCGGTCGGTTAGACGTTGATAATTCACAAATACTCTCGGTCTATCGGATTCTCCGTCTCGCTGAGTCTTTCGTGTTTATTTGTCGATCCGGTTCGTTTCGGGAAACGTTGAACCAGAGAATCGAGGAACAGCTTCCATCGGTCGCCAGTTTACTTCGCAACAGGCACGTTTTTCAATTTGCTCGTTCGCCAAACAAACATCTAATTTTCGTTGGTGCACGTACACGGAAAACGACGTACGCGCGTCAAAGTATACGCGCACGGACACACACGTTCAGGTTATGTACGCGACATACGTGTGTAGACATATATGCAGCTACGAGTGAGAAAATACAATTATCGAGAGGTTAGTCTAGTCAAAGGAGCGAGGAGAAAAGCTCGGTTCTCCAGAACGGACGTCAATGGTCCCGCGATCGATATCTCCCCACTAACACCCTCCTCGCGAAAGGTACGATTTATAAGATCAAAACAAAACTTCTCCTCGAAGCGATTACGTCGAAATAACACATGAGCTTTTTGGCACGGATCAACTTGCACTCGTTTCTGGCGATCGAATCAACACGCGTCACTTCGCACGCCGGGATTTCATCGGTTCGTCAAACACATCCGACGAAACAGCCAATCGCGTATATTCGATTCGCAACGACCAACAACTTTTTATCTCCGATCCTTCTCTGTCTTCCTCTTGTCTTCGCTGCTATTATTCTCTTCTTTCTTCGATCCCTGTGTCGACCAGTGTTTATAACGTGCACGCGAATATCGCTGGGCAGAAGGCGATTCCTCGGGACCCACGGCTTACCAAGAAATCAGGTTAGCTAGGTTAGAATGTCCTGGCTGACTAGAAACGATGACTAGAAACGCACGTATTTCTTAAAATATTTTTCACGTGCGGCGGAGCCGTCGATTCGCACTGCTCCGTACAAGATTCAAATTTAGAAGCGTCGTGTCGGACGGTAAAAAAGCGGGCCGCGCGCCTCGACCAGTTCGCGGTCGAGCCTGAAATAAAGATTTGAGGAAGTCGCGTGGAGAGCACGGGAACGAGAGAGCGAGCGAGTGAAAGAGAGAAGGGAGGGGGGGCCCTGGCCGTGTTGCACATACCAGTCGGTCCACCTCGCCTCTGAAGTTCGCCTCGGCACGCCGAGCTAACGTCGACCAGCCACGGCCGCTGATTGGCTCACGCGGAGATCGACGTCAGACGGCGCCCCACCAATTGCGTGACGTTCGCCAAGCGACGCATGCGCGCCGCTTTCAGCCGGAACGCTCGCGCTGCCATTCCAGCTTCGACCGTGCATTCAACGACGTTGCTCTCGATTTCGGAACAATAATAGAAACTGTCAATTAGTTCGGATCCGTGCAAACGTTATATGCATTAATTCGTCACGTCGGTAAATGGTTGACCGAAATTCGAACTGTCAGGGCTCGAGACAGACGTCGTTTACCCAAACTCATTCAAATGAACGTTTCGACGCCGAACAGAAAAATTCGTAGCAATGGAAAAGTACGCGCGATTTGAAAGTATGCGCGCCAACGGACAGATTACGGACTTTATTCGTGTCGAATGTTTCGATTAAGCGACGACATTTAATCGCGCTACCATTCTTTTCCAAACGTCTCGGAATATCACTCCTTGAAAGTCATTATATATAATTGGACAAATTTTATCAAAATAGGGATATATGAATATTACGCGTATATTACGAACAAGAATGAATCCAACAAATGAATTACTGTAAAGTCGAGCATCATTTACCGTAATGCATCGAGTCATTCATAAATGCCTGGCTACGAATCGTATACCGAATGGCATTATAGTGAATGTAAATTGTATCTATAAAAAGTTTAAATGGCCACGCGTAAAAGTGGCATCTTTACACTTTATTAATATTTCGCTGGCCAGAAATAACGCGTGGTTAAAGAATCTAACCAACGTATTATACAGTATGTCGTATCATTACCCCAAGTGTACGTCGGTGGATGAAAATAACGATCGTATTATAGACTATCATTTGATTACTCGCCCGAAAAGTGAAATTTCATTCACGGCCCGCGGTAAGATATCATCGATAGCGGACCACTTAATATTTAAACGGCACTCGAGCAGGACTTGACGATATTTTTTCAAATACATTAATCGCCGAATTCTCGAATAGTCGAGCAACCCAATTACATTAATCAAATATTGAAATCAGCCTAGTGTTCTAATATCTCCGCTATTTTCGCGAAATCCGAAATCCATTAAATCCCGCTAATTATTCAGACATCCAATTTCCGCGTGTAGATTATCAACGAAACTTCGTCACGATTATTTCCATTATTAAACAAATTCAACCGCGTCTTCGTATTTTTGTGCTCTGATCAATGTGTCTCGTATAAGACGAGATACACCACGGAGTGATTTTATACAGATGAATCTCTTATCGGAATCTTTGACGTTCGTGTCTCGATATTTTCAGGTTAGAACCGGCTCTAAGCGAACCGAACCGAATACGTACTCGCAACGGCGCCCTGCTCAAGGTGTATTTCGCCTCCGCGAGAATGCTACGTGATTTTCGCCTGAACCGTGTGTTTTCAGGGATATATGACAGCGGCAGAAAATTGTTTTCCTGCGGCTGCGGTCGAAACGAATTTCCATCTTCCAGTCCCTGATCGAAATTGACACGACAATTGATCGAACGTTGCGGCTGCTCGCGGATGAGAGAACGCGCTGCTTTACGGAAATCCTGACCATGAAATGAAATTTCACAATCTGTGCGATATTTCGTGGCGATTCAGACCGGATCGCGAGCGGATTATACGAAAGGCCTGTTCGTTAAGGAGGCTCTACAGATACGCTGTAAGTCAATATACAGGGTGTCCCAAAAATGTTGTAACACCTTGAAAGGGTTGGTTCAGGAGGTGATTTGAAACAACTTTTTCCTTAGCGAAAATGTTGCCCGAAGTTTCGTTGGGATGATATTAACGGAAAACACTGACCAATCAGAGCACGAGTATGCCGATGGAGCGCTCGCGGTAGCGTATGAGCGCGGCTGTCTATCGCGTAGCCTACGCCTACCGTGGGGCGGTCTACTGGCATACTCGCGCTCTGATTGGTCGGAGTTATCGCTTAATATCTTCTCAACGAAGCCTCGGATTACATTTTCGCTAAGGAAAAAGTTGTTTCAAATCACCTCCCGAACCATCCCTTTCAAGGTGTTACGACATTTTTGGGACACCCTGTATATACATGGTAGAGGTGATTTGAAACAACTTTTTCCTCAGCGAAAATGTTGTCCGAGGCTTCGTTAGGGAGATATTAACGGAAAACCCCGACCAATCAGAGCGCGAGTATGCCGGCGGATCACTCGCGGTAGGCGTGGGCTACGCGCTAGGCGACCGCCCTCCGCTGGTGTACTCGCGTTTCGATTGGTCCGCGGTTTTCTGTTAATATCTCCGTAACGAAGCCTCGGACAACATTTTCGCTAAGGAAAAAGTTGTTCCAAATCACCTCCACCATGTATATACAGGGTGTCCCAAAAATGTTGTAACACCTTGAAAGGGTTGGTTCAGGAGGTGATTTGAAACAACTTTTCCCTTAGCGAAAATGTTGCCCGAGGCTTCGTTGAGATGATATTAACGGAAAACACTGACCAATCAGAGCACGAGTATGCCGATGGAAAGTACGCGCTTAGCGCGTAGTCTTCGATACCACGGCCGCTCTAACGGTATACACGCGCTCTGATTGGTCGGGTTCCCCTTTCAATGTGTTACTACATTTTTGGGACACCCTGTAGACTTACTATTGTCGCTTGATTCACGTAGTAGTAGATCTGGCATAGTATTTAGAATATTACAATTGATCGCAATTTTATATCAAAATAAAAAAAAAATTATGTCAAACATTGGTTTTTAGTCGTTATTATGTCTATTATATTTATATTGTATCATAAAGTAATATAAATCAATTATTTTCAGACAAACTACAGTACTGTTTGTATTTGAACGCGCGTTTTTTAACCTCTCATACTATGTCAATAGCAGAAAACAAAACGCATTATCCTATTTATAGACACATATTCGATGAAACAAAATCCTCAAAATCCCTAATATTCGACAGTGCTTAGGTCTACGTAAAGGCGAATTCTGATTTTGCAGCGCCCATTGCCCCCATCTTCTCTAATCCCTTCTCCCAACGCCTCTCGATCCAGTGATCAGAGTACGTAGCTTACCCAACACCTATCGCGCACGATGGTCTAGTCTTTTAGCCTGTTTCTTCGGACTCGTTTCAAGTGCACGGGATCCCAGAGAGGGCGACTTTGTCGCGCTTTATTAACCGTGTCCGGAGAATATTAATTACTTATCTATGTCCCGTTTCTCGCGTCTTTTCGCGCTCGGTCGACGAGATCGATAGGGCTAGGATATATTGAACACTTGCTGGCACTCGACGGGTTAGGTTATCCGACCTCTGTAGGGGGACAGCTACATTGCAACTCATGCATAATACATACGATCCGACCTGGAGTAGATTTATATTTACCCGCACCCGGGATAATTCGTTAAATATCGACAGGCGGAGCCTTTTTCGCTGAGACGATGATTCGATAGGACATTTTTACTCGGTTTCGTTACAAGTATCCTATCGCGGATCTATTTTTCTTTTCCTATCTCTTTACCCGTTTCCCTATCCCTTCGTATCCCTCTGTTCGCCCGTTTTCTCCTTCGATTTGCCCCTCTCGCGGAGGAACCCGATCGGCGCGCCATTAATGGATAATAATCTCGTTAGTCTTTTCCCTCTACTCACGCGACGCTGGCGTTGGACGATACAACCATCTTTTGTCGTTACTATCGCAGAGTCTGTACGAAAAATAAATAAGGTACGCCGGGGGGATTCGAACTCGGGTCCTGCGGGTCACTAGTCAACGCTTTGCCCTACTGGACCACCCTACGCCCTATCGTTCCACTTTTTATTTTTTACTTTTATTTCTCTACGATTCAACACGTGAATATTATTCGCGTATTACGTCGATTTAACATTTCCTATGATTATGTTTGGTAGAAATTTGTTATAGGTATAATGGCTTCCTTTAGTTGGTAAGTATGTTTTGCGTGTGCGTTGGGAGGCGTGTATTTAAGTTGTTGCTTAGAGCTAAATGGATAATGTATAAGCATAGTCGTAAGATTTATATTATACAGGGTATCCCAAAAATGTTGTAACACCTTGATAGGCGTGGTTCTGGAGGTGATTTGAAACAACTTTTTCCTTAGCGAAAATGTTGTCCGAGGCTTCGTTACGGAGATATTAATGGAAAACCGCGGACCAATCGGAACGCGAGTACGCCAACGGAGGGCGGTCGCCTAGCGCGTAGCCCACGCCTACCGCGAGCGATCCGCCGGCATACTCGCGCTCTGATTGGTCGGGGTTTTCCGTTAATATCTCCCTAACGAAGCCTCGGACAACATTTTCGCTAAGGAAAAAGTTGTTTCAAATCACCTCTACCCTGTATATACAGGGTGTCCCAAAAATGTTCTAACACCTTGAAAGGTGTGGTTCAGGAGGTGATTTGAAACAACTTTTTCCTTAGCGAAAATGTTGTCCGAGACTTCGTTACGGAGATATTAACGGAAAACACTGACCAATCAGAGCGCGAGTATGCCAGTAGAGCGTAGGCTACGCGCTAGGCGCCTGCGCTCATTGGCTACCGCGAGCCCTCCATCGGCATCCTTGCGCTCTGATTGGTCGATGTTTTCTGTTAATATCTCCTTAACGAAGCCACGGACAACATTTACGCTAAGGAAAAAGTTGTTTCAAATCACCTCTCGAACCACCTCTTTCAAGGTGTTACAACATTTCTGGGACACCCTGTACAAATAAATTAAATACAAAACTATACAGTAAAGGAAATGTTATTAATCACGCCAGTAAAAGATAAACAATAATAACAACAAAATTAAATTCCGCGGCATAAAATATTATTAAAAATTCGATTAAATTAAAGAAGTATAACGAATCGGAATTGAGAATGGTTAAGTGAATCCAGCGAGCTCGAGAAAAAAAATGTTGTCACGTTACCCGGCGTTCGCCACGCGACGGTTCGCGTTCTAATAATTTTCTAACAGCCTGAGGCCTCGTTGTTCTTGTTGTGCGTTGCACTTTGTCTAACTTTTTCTTGTAACTACCGGACACGTTCGCTGCGTAATTTTACTAGCTTTGATGCCGAGAATCCCACGAGAGACCGCGTGGCTGAGTCTTTTGCACATTGAGGTTAGGACAGGCAGCGATTCGAAACAAATATCTTTCCCTAATTTTACCTATAAAACCCTCGGTTAAAAAGAATTTCGAATCAACGAATTCATTCGCCGCGCGGCATCGTTCGTTCCGAATCATTGCCTGGCGATTCCACGAAGTGGATCAACGTTTTGTGAAAAGCACAGTATTTCCAAAAAGTCGGAGGAAATCGATCGGTGTGATACGACTCGTCGGGACGAGCGATATCGGTTAAACGTCACCGTGGCACGTTGCACTGCCGGAATAATCGTCTCGCTGAAACGCGGTTAATCATAATGCCGATTATTTCACGACTGGTTTATAGGAACCCGACGTCTATTTCCGTTTCACGAGCCCATCTCGTTTCTGTCATTCTCGTCGCGATGCTATTTACGAGATGACTGCTCGATCGACCAGGTCACACGGTTAAGCGTGGTTCGTCCGATAATGAAGATGGACTTCCCTAGATTCTCCTGAAGAATTTATCGTCAGCGGCTGCGAGATGGAGCGCGCGCACACACACACACACACACACACACACACAGACGAGAAGCTGTACCTGTGGCCGAATCGGACGAATGTCTCTGCGAGAAATAAACTGACAGAGATGAGCAAGATTCTCATGAAAAATTTCGAATAACGAATGAGAGATGAACGGCGCTCGATCCGTTATTTGTTTCGGAAAAAGAAACGACGCGTTCTTAAGTTTCGTTTTTAGGCAAAAATTACGATTTCGGAACTGTTGGGTGATAGGAAACTATGCGCTAGGTTTTGTGAGATATGTTGTATCGCGAAATCAGTAGGTGTCAAATTAGGTGGTTCGTTTTATAAGTCGTGTTTAATTTGCTGCGTGAAGACTGTATAAAGAGATCCGACTCCCTAAGAAAGTTACTAGAAAACTGTTATCAAAATCCGGAACTTGAAGTTATGAATATTTCGTCCACTCGCGGCGCAAGTGTGCACAGACTACGACATAAATGTACATTTATGATATACATATGTAAGCTTTGTGTATAGGTTGATGAGCTACACAATTTACATAAATAATTAAATAATAGTTTATTTACTAATAATAGTACGTATAGAGAACATAGGGAAGCACAGACGTTAAATTGTTGATTCTCTATATTTTAGGTTAGTATTTTAGGTTAGGTAATAGCACGTGTACAAACTATTTATTATGTAATAATAATAAACCTCTATATTTTAGACGAATCAACCTTGTGTTTTTGCTTGAAAAAACGTGTCCTGAACAATATTATACGTGTGTATGATAATATATACACATATGTATGATAATATATACACATATGAAATGTATATATCGTAGTTTTTGGTCACTTGCGCCGCGAGTGATAGAAATATTCATAACTTCAAGCTCGGGTTTTGATAACACTTTTACACTACACAGTTAGGACTCCTTATACAGTCTTCATGATTTGCTGTATACAATGGGCCTAGAAAAAGGACAAGAGAGTGGCGTCATCTACCGGTGAGACGTTTGTACCACGAAAGGGGCATTTCGCCTATATAGGATACAGAGGTTATGTTACGAAGTAGAATGATTCCCTCGATTTTTCGCAACTGAAATTATAACCTATCGTCTAAATAACAATTCGAACGCGTTCGGAGAAAGGGCTCCTAATATAATAAAAGGGACTTGTGCCATTTTCACATTCCTCCCAGGACCACTAGGTCCTCGTATCTTTTTCATCAACATGTTTCCTCGTCTAGATACTGTCACCTCAATACTGTTGTCCGTGCCTGTGCTACAGTTAATTGCTTTAGTTCAGACAGCGATAACATTTATTGGACTCTATCGACTCTACTAAACACATAGGCTACACATAACCTTTTTCTCGGCAATTCTGCTATTCACCGGCGATAACTTTGTTACGATTGTTTGCTTGTTTGTAAATTTTTGTTTGTCTTGACATCTGTCAACTGTGGATGTTTATAATTGCTACACTGTATCAATTTCATAATGGGCTATGCCCGTATATATTGAAATAAATAAATAATTAAATAAAATGGGGCGCCGGTCACCCATCTTTGCGAGGAACGCGACCGACGACGCTTAACCTCTGTAATCGGACGAGAAGCGACTCCACTCCCGATCCATACCGTTAATTATTATTTCGACATTAATATTCATGCATCGGTAGAACGTAACGATACGGAAAATACACAAACAAATATAACAATCGTGTAAACACGATCCGTAAATCGTAAAGATGATTCCAATACAGTTTCGCTACCGACTAAATTCATTTTCTGGCAAGCTGGCGCATAACATCCGCTTCCTGGATCGTCCTATCGGTGACAAGTGTTTCTCTCTATCTGTACGGGGTTAACGTTCTAGATTCGGACGAAATCCACACGGAAATCCGATTACCGCGGAAAACGCTGTCATTCGAACGTCCATTTAGCGGAGAGCGGAATTTCATTAACGTATCGCGGAACGAAACGACGCGGAGACAGTCCTGGCCAGGCCGACTCGCGGTAGAGCGAAACGTGGCGGCGGCAGGAAGCGTTATTTATTTTTCAGCGGATCAAAGTAAACGCATTCTTCCACGGGAATCGGAATCCCGTGACTTTCGACGCTTCCTATCGCGCAACCACGCTCGGGCTCCCCGACCGGCGCGGTATTTTTGTAATGCAAACGTCACGAGAGTGTCTCGCGTAAACTCGCGCGGTCTAGAATGCATAATGTATCGGCGTGCCTTCACAAAAGTTACCATACGCGCCTCCCGCCGTCGCGCGGAGATCATCCGACAATTTGACATCTCCCATTGTCGCGGGCACAATTGCTAGATGGCACTGCCGCCACGACACCCGGATTTTCAACAATGAGGAAACCATTTGCCATTATCATAAAATATCGAACCATCGACGAGACCCTGGACCGATCGCGTTACGTCACATACATCGGGACCGATGTTTCGAGACGAACTCTATTGGCCATTTCGCCTAACGAAATCTCTCTTCTCTGATTTCTTCGACGAAGAAATATTAGCTTGTCCCTAAAACTTTCTTTCGTTTTATTAATAAGTAATACATGCACGATATTTTATGTCTAATGTTACATTATTGAATTGTGTACGATTCGTTCTGCTCCATTACTGTTACAACATCAACATCTAAGAAATCAGATCGTCTATTTATACAGGGTGAGTCCGAAGAAACAGAATACCTAAATATCTCCGTAACATTTCGTTGTACAAAAAAACTTCTTAGGACAAAGTTACACTATTTGAAGGGCCACGTGTAACGGTCCAAGGGAAACAATTTTCAAGGTCTTTTTTTTTTTTTAATAAATTTTCAAGGTCTTTTTTTTTTAAATAAATTTTCAAGGTCATCGATGTTTTTCTAAATAGAATGATACATATTCGTTAACGCAATGTTGCAGCTGACAAAATAACGAATTCATCCGTGTGCTACAGTGTGACCTACAAATGACCTTCGACCCAGAAAAATGGAATAAATAAAAATCAACGTGTGAGACTGGAAATCATAGGAAACGTTATCGACTCTGGTCTCAACAGCTCGTCATTTTATTACAATAAAATATGAATGAAATCGAGGTTGGATGGTTGGCACTTTGCTGTACTAAAATGCCGAATGTTCTTATTTAAAGTAGAATCACAGAGAAAAATTTAAACGGTAAACGAATACCAAATGATTGAATATGAAGGCACGGAATTCATTTCTGCACCTGGCTTGTGTTGTAGGCGATACTCGAGTCCAGGCCTGGTTAGGCCAGCGAACGTTTGGGTTCGAGTCCGTATGCGAAAGCAAACGTGCGTACCACGTGATCCAGCGTCGTTCGATCGGGACGCGGGTGCCCGGTGAAAAAGCGCGCGTCGTAGAAAGCGGGGAAAAAAGCGAGGAAAAAGGGAACGGTTAACTAGACGCAGATACCTTAGAGCACTGTAAAAGGGATGTCGGCCCTCGTGATCTCCTTTTGCTCGACGGTGCGATGGAAAAACAGTGAACGTAACAAATACCTTTGGAGAGCCGCGATCAATAGCAATATCGGGACAGTATGGAGTAACCGACGCTGGATATGGACGAATATCCCTCAGATTTCGTTCGACTCCGCTTGCAACCAACTATTAAATCTAGTAGATAGTCTGCTAGATGTTTAACCCTTCCACTATATGTATATCGTATATATGTATACGATCTCGAGAAACGGGCTCAGAGACATGTTTATATTGGTTGAATGAATTTTTAAAAAATATCAACTTATAGGGGATAACGAGGCGAAACTTTTTTATATTTACAGTTTATTCATAGGGCGGTCGGTTTCGAAAATAAAAATAGAAAAGTTACAAGTTCGTTGCAAACATTGAATTTCAGGTACAAAGGTCTTCCAAGTTTGCAATTTTTTATCTCTGAAACTGTACGTCACACGAATAAATTGTAAATAAAAAAAAATTTCGTTTTGTTATCCTCTGTAAGGTGATATTTTTTTTAAATTCGATTGTTCAACTGTCGTTTTTTTTCCTTCGAGACAACAGCAACATACTATGAGATCTCAAGGGAAAGGTCTGCCAAGTTTGCAATTTTTTATCTCTGAAATTATACGTCACACGAATAAATTGTAAATATAAAAAAGTTTCGTTTTGTTATCCTCTGTGAGGAGATATTTTTGTTAAACTCGATTAGTCGACTGTCGTTTTCTTTTCCTTCAAGACAACAGCAACATACTATGAGATCCCAAGGAAAAG
>NW_026533254.1:25443729-25445957 GCF_026225885.1 Hylaeus anthracinus | reverse complement strand
CTGAAACTATACGTCGCACGAATAAACTGTAAATATAAAAAAGTTTCATTTTGTTATCCTCTGTAAGGTAATTTTTTTTTTAAATTCGATTGTTCGACTGTCGTTTTTTTTTCCTTCAAGACAACAGCAACATACTATAAGATCCCAAGGAAAAGGTCGTTTAAGTCTTTAATTTTTATCTCTGAAACTATACGTCGTACGAATAAACTGTAAATATAAAAAAGTTTCGTTTTGTTATCCTCTGTGAGGAGATATTTTTGTTAAACTCGATTAGTCGACTGTCGTTTTCTTTTCCTTCGAGACAACAGCAACATACTACGAGATCTCAAGGAAAAGGTCTTTCAAGTTTTCAATTTTTATCTCTGAAACTAAACGTCCCATGAATAAACTGTGAATATAAGAAAAGTTCCGCCTTATCATTCCCTATAAGCTAATATTTTTTTTTAATTCGCACCTCTACGTCTCTCAGAGTTATCAGCAAAAATGTTGCGTTCGGTAGTGCGCGCTCCAAGAATCGAATAACGTTTGACCATAATACTCGTGAATTATTTATTTTTCTCCAATGGCACTTGAAATTTGGATGTCTTCAATTAAATGTATTACCCGCAGAGCACCGGTTTTATAAATTAATAAATTTATTAAACGAAGAAGAGAAGTCGCACGAATGCGGCGATAAAATGATTAAATCGTCCACGGAGGAACCGCGCGGAGGCAACGACCCGTCCAGAGATTTCCAGACGTCCAGAGGGAGAGAAAGTAGCTTCCCTTTAAGGAGGGAAGATTTCGAGAACGTTTAGGATGAGGGAAAATACCAGGTGGCCGCCAAACCTTCCGGACTCCTCCGAACATCTCGACTAACGCCAGTCGCCCAACGGCTGTCTATCCCTCCGTCAACGACATTCGAGGTCCAGGCGGCGTCTGTTGCCATACCGGATATCCGCTCATCCTGCCCGCCCCGACCCGAGAAACATCTTGTTCCGACGCTGGAAAATCTCCTCGCTTATAAAATATGAACACGTGTCGCCCCGACAGACTTTCGATAAGTGACGGCGAGATGCCTCGAATCTTCCTCGAGACTCGATCAGCGAGAGGATCTACGTATCGGAGACATCCGAGAGGATCTACGAGTCGAGAACGGGGCATTTTTATAAACGAATTTGTTATTAACAATAATACGTAGGACACAGAGGACTCTACAAACAGGCCTTTGTACGTACAATTTTGTATTGAACACAATTACGTGGCAAATATCCTATACTTGATTATTTTTTTAAAAAATTCGTAATGGTTTCGTTTTCACCCTTGATTATTTATTGGAACCCAGCAAATTTACGAATAAATTCTGTATAAATTGATACACCCCTCGTGGATATAAACGTGCAAGAGTTTCGAGTGGGAGCGCGGCTTTACCGTTTGGAACGAGAAGCGCAAGGTGCCATTTAACCGTGGCACGTGCGAACTGCGCACTTGGCACGGGACCAAACCAGAGGGAACGAGTCCGACCTCCGGAGGTGACGTCAGCAGGTGATTCGTACAACGGATAAAAAGATTCGGAGGGTAGACTCCTCGTTTACATCCGTGGATTTGCGGCCGCTTTCGGGTAACCCGCGACGAACCCCATTATAGAGCAACAGGTCCCTCGCGATTCGAGAAACCCTTCGGTGGAAACCTTTGTCGTTGCGACTCGATCGAACCGTTTAACGTTTAGAGGGGTTCCATTCATCTCCGACTATTTCCTTGAATGCGTCTTTGAAACGATTTCCATGTAATCTATTGCATATCATTTATCTATTGTGTTATTATTCTACAGAGACTCGTGTACATTCTTTTTTTTTTGTGTGTGTGTGTACTTGCAAGGTATTTTGCACTAGTACTAACAACTAAGTTGGAAAGTACCAAGTTGGAAGCTGTTGGAAGCTATTTTCGTACAAATGACGCGTAGGAATTCTAGTCTTTTAGTAAACAGGCTGTCTAAAAAATGTTGGAAATCCTTGAAAGGGGTAACAAACCTTAGGAATGGTTAATGCACGCATACTGTGCATTTTGTAGTTCGAAATTGTTAATAAGAAATAATACCAAATGTATGTAATCACGCGATGCAATTGCGAGGATTTCAGAATGGATATATAGGGTGTCCGAAAAATGTTAGAGTTCCTTGAAAGTGGTTGTTCGGGAGGTGATTTGAAACAACTTTTTCCTTAGCGAAAATGTTGTCCGAGGCTTCGTTA
>NW_026533254.1:25437358-25438729 GCF_026225885.1 Hylaeus anthracinus | reverse complement strand
CTCGGACAACATTTTCGCTAAGGAAAAAGTTGTTTCAAATCACCTCCACCCTGTATATACAGGGTGTCCCAAAAATGTTCTAACACCTTGAAAGGTGTGGTTCAGGAGGTGATTTGAAACAACTTTTTCCTTAGCGAAAATGTTGCCCGAGGCTTCGTTAAGGAGATATCAACAGAAAAGCCCGACCAATCAGAGCGCGAGTAGTCTACGCCACTGCGGGCGCTCCACCGCTCTGATTGGTCGGGGGTTTTCCGTTGATTACTCCTTAACGAAGCCTCGGACAACATTTTCGCTAAGGAAAAAGTTGTTTCAAATCACCTCCCGAACCACACTTTTCAACGAACTCCAACATTTTTCTGAAACTTTAGACACGCATACATCTACAGTCAGTCTCGTAAGTTTTCGTACTCTCCATGTCTACCGAAGGATTTTGCCCAAAATTAAACGGAAGGTTTGATGTTTCTAAATAAACGATTCGTTATAAATATGTCCATAAATAGACTTCGCACACGCACATGTTTATAATAAAAAATTCATTTCGAAACATCAAACCTATCGATAAATTTAGACAAATTTCTTCGATAGACATCAAAGGAGACTTATATATATAGTCAATCCCATAAGTCTTATATGTATATCAATGAGCTCAACGGTTCATTTCTTGAATGCACCCTAACTTGAATACATAGATGTATAGAGAAGATTCTACTAGGCGATTTTTTATGCGGAGAAAGTTTCCCGCGATCGAGCACGTATTTAAAAGAAAAAAAAAAAAAAAAAAATAAATAAAAGGGGGCTAACACCGATCACTATAACAGTTTCAAGGTGCGCGGAGTGAGCGTTGCGGAGAAGTAAATTGATCCTCATTCACCCTACGACGCGGCAAAGTTACCCTGAAAATAACTCTTGCAGATTATGCGAGGTGAAAGAAGATAAAACGCGTGTAAAAGAGGCTAGTGAAAGTGCGAAGCTAATTTAACGTGCAAACTACTCTTGGCCTTTAGAATCGCGTCTTCGGTAATCCGTGCGCGAAACCGATCGATTCAACCGAGCGTTAGGGTTACGATTATTGGAGTAATTTATCGCTCGATTGTATCTCATGGGTGCGAGATACGTCACTGTGGGTGCTGTTTATGGCGAACGAAAACGTAGAGGAATCTCTGAGAGTATTCGCAAATGAAACAAATCTATGAAATATCAAGTTTGGAATACAATAGACACTTTCATCTAACTTTTAGTTTCTTTTAGCACGTTCACGTCGGCGTGCACCACCGGTGGCTCACGCTTGCTTGTCCCATCGGGCGGCGTGTACCACCGTTGGCTAACGCTCGCGTGTTATCAAAATACGTGTACCACAGTGCCGCCCCATGG
>NW_026533254.1:25436131-25437348 GCF_026225885.1 Hylaeus anthracinus | reverse complement strand
CGCTCGCGTGTTATCAAAATACGTGTACCACAGTGCCGCCCCATGGCAAGAAACACAAACTGCAGCGCCGGCGTAAACGTGTTAAATGAAAAAAAATCTCTAAAATATCAAGTTTGAAATACAATAGACACTTTCATCTAACTTTTAGTTCCTTTTAAATGAAAAAATATATGAAATACCAAGTTCGTAATACAATACACGCTTTCGTTTAACATTTGTTTTCTTTTAAACGAAAAAATATATAAAATATCACGTATGGAATATAACGGCACAGTTTCGTTTAACTTTCGACTTGTTCTCAACAAATGTTAATTAGCATAAATTGATTCCTCTGTAGGAGGAATAAGCCTGGAATAACGTTTCGGTATCGTTGCTAGATCGTTACCGTTCGAATGCTAGCCCGAGATCTTTCGAGATAAATCGTCCGCGGATCGAGACTATTGGGCGAGCGTCGTCGTTGCGTCGGAGTAATTTGGACGGCGATCAAGGTGACGCTCGTCGTGCAGAGGGCAGAAGAACGAACACGACGCGCTCTTCGACGTCCACGAACCGACGACTTTCGTCATTCGTACGTGGTTTTCCACTTGTCGCGCGCGTATTAACCTTTTCGCTGGTGAATTAATCAGTGGGTAGGAGGGTATAGTTGTTTAGAGCAACTGTATAGAAATAATAAGAGACACGAGTAGCAGCTTTTAAGTGATTTCGCGATTAAACAGGGTAGAGTCTTCTAACAATTTTTAAAAGATCTTAACTCTGAATTATTACTCCGATTAGAACTCCGTTCGATTGTCGTTCGACGATTAATAACGATTATCGATTACTTTGGAATTATAACCCGTGGATTGCTTTCTGTCCGCCACTATTACGCCGTGGCTCGAACAACGTAATGTATTGCAGGAATCGAGAAGGCGTATAACATAATCGATCGCGTCACGTGACGACCTGACAACCCGAACGGACAAGTCTCGCATCTGTGTGACTAACGGCGCGGCAGGATGATGTTGTTGCCAAGAAATTCGATCGAACCTTGACGAATAGAAAGGATATTCGACTTGCTTGCGCGACGATCCTCGAAACACCACGAAAAAATAAATAATTGTCGATGTACCATCAAAACATTCAGCAACCAATGGAACCTCTCAATTTTTCTTTTTTAAATAATTTCATTAAGGTATGAGTACTCTAAATAGAAATTTTACGCACGAAATGGAGGGTGT
>NW_026533254.1:25435077-25436121 GCF_026225885.1 Hylaeus anthracinus | reverse complement strand
AGTGGAGCCTGATGGTACACAGAGAATTCAGAAAATTACAAACCACACAAACCATTGGAGAACTTCTGTAACTCATCTTGCCAATTAGTAGATTATTGCGTGACATTAAAAACGATACGAGCAAGATTTAAGTCGAGACAGGGGTCTAAAGTGACCCTCCCCGGAGACGGAGCCAAACAGAAGTCCTCCTGGGGTTGGAAAAAATGGCGCATGCACCGAATTTCGCTGATCGTGGCCCGTCGATGACATCCCACTCGCGAGATACGACGTTTTACCGAGACAGGGATAGATGCGCTAGGTTTTCGAAAACCGTAAAGGTATTCTCTGTGGAACTGCGGCTTTCGATCGTGAGTTGTTCGAATAGGAATATCTCGAGAACGACGATCGTGGATCTCAATTTTTGAGGATAGACTCGAGGTCCTTCGCGGCCTTGCCTTTACGCGATTGCTCCGTTATGACATGTATTAGGTTGTCCCGAAAGTTTCTTTCGTACTTTGCACTCGATTATTATGTGCGGTAGTGTTTATATAAATAGACACTCTAATTTCTTAGATGTTGAGGTTGTAGCAATAATGGAGCAGAATGAATCGTGCACAATTCAATAATGCGACATTAGACATAAAATATTGTGTATGTATTACTTATTGATAAAAGGAAAGAAACATTTGGGACAACCTAATGCAACGAAAGAATTTATCCTTGTTGGTATAGTAGTGAACCCAATGTTAGTCAGTTTTTTTTTTACTAATTACAGCCAGGGTAATAAGTATTTGTACAAGAACCACTTAGCTTTTAAGTAATATATTTAAATATTATTATTTAAATGATAATATTATTTTATGAAATATATTGTATGTGTATATGTAATTAAATATATTTTTTATTTATTTTAAATTGGTTTGCTGTACGAATACTTCTGGCACTGACTGTTGGCCTCGATAGAGTACACAAATTCGACGGTGCTGGGATCAAGTACCAAGTTTGAGCTTGGTACTCATTTTTTCCAAATCTAAGTAAAGCTTTGCAACACTATGAATCTCAACC
>NW_026533254.1:25431044-25435067 GCF_026225885.1 Hylaeus anthracinus | reverse complement strand
TAGATTAACTAATATAAAGCCAAATTTGGAGGTGGTAGGATCAAGTACCAAGTTTGAGCTTGGTACTCATTTTTCCAAATATGAGTAAAGCTTTGTAACGCTATGAATCTCCGTTTCAATTATCAACGAAGACAAAGCAAACTGATACAAACCCAATTTGGGATATTACGACCAAGTACAAAGTTTGAGCTTGGTACTCATTTTTTCCTAATATGAGTAAAGCTTCGCAACACTATGAATATCAACCTTCAGTTATTAATGAAAATCGAACAAAATAATAGAATATCAAATCCAAAGCCAAATTTCGAGGTGGTACGATCAAGTACCAAGTTTGAGCTTGGTACTCATTTTTTCCTAATATGAGTAAGGCTTCGCAACACTATGAATCTCAACCTTCAGTTATTAATGAAAATCGAACGAAGAGATAGATTAACTAATACAAAGTCAAATCTGGAATATTACAACCAAGTACAAAGTTTGAGCTTGGTACTCATTTTTTGAAAAGCTTTCCAAATATGAGTAAAGCTTTGCAACACTATGAATCTCAACCTTCAGTTATTAAAGAAAATCGAACGAAGAGATAGATTAACTAATATAAAGCCAAATTTCGAGGTGGTACGATCAAGTATCAAGTTTGAGCTTGGTACTCATTCCTTCTAGTACGAGTAAAGCTTCGCAACACTATGAATCTCATTCACAATATTATCAACGGAAACAAAGGCAAATGCTAGAATAACAAATCCAAATCCAAATTTTGAGTTAGCACGACCAAGTACCAAGTTTGAGCTTGGTACTAATTTTTTCCTAATATGAGTAAATCTTCGCAGCACTAATGAATCTCATTTACAATTATCAACGGAAACAAAGCGAACTGCTACAATAAACAACTAACACAAATCGAAATTTGAAGGTGGTACAATCAACAACAAAGGTTTGTCCAACTCCAAACCTCCTTCTTTCCAATACAAGTAACTCTTTGCAACACTATGATTCTCAGTCTCAATGATCAACCACGACAAACCATCCCGACAAAACAACCAATACAAATCTCTAATCGTCCAGAAAATCCGACACAACAAAAGACAAATACAAGCCTGACAAATACAACAAGCCAACCTACCACCTACCGTATCCTCACAAAATGGAAGCTACGTTTGACTCGCACCAAAAACAACAACAACACCTCCAACTACCGTCTCGAAACCACACCCACTCCCCATCTCGAAGGATTCCAGACGAAAAATCCCATGGATCCCCGCGAATCTCGGGATCTCGCGGAGATCCGCGAAAAAGAGAGAAGGTCAGATCGCAGAAAAGCTATCCGAATCGATATCCGCGTATCGCGACGTTCCAGAGATGGCTCGTAACCGAGGACGCGTTCGGACGTGCACGTTTCCTTCCGTCCAAGAGGATCGAAGAGGATCGAAGAGGATCGAAGAGGATCGGAGAGGATCGGAGAGGATCGAAGAGGATCGGAGAGGATCGGAGAGGATGAAAAGGCGGCGCGGAGCGGAGCGAGAACGCGTACGGTTATCGTTCGGGGGCGCGTGTATTAAGAAACCGCGTGAAAAGGTCCCAAAAATAATTTCGGCGCGAAGAAATAAATCCGGCTGAGGCGGTCGCGAGGGTGCCTAAAAGAAGGTTCGGCACCGGGTGCCTTCTGGGAATGAAACCGGCATAGTATGCGAGTTATAAGAAGAGCGGTGAAGCGATCGCATCGGCTAGTCGCTAAAGAGTTTTGCCGCGAGCGAGCCACGAAGAGGAAAGACCGAAGGTGTACAGAACCGGCCGAGAGAAGCCCGAGAGAAGCCAGCGCGAGCAGGACTTACCTCTGCTGTTTTTAGAACTCCACTCCCAGAACTGCGCGGGTCGAGCCGAGCCAAAACCAAAATACCACCGATACACCGTTTCTGCGATGGTCTTTGTGCGCCGCGACCAACCAGCTCTTTCCTTAGGACGTCCAACCGGAGAAACGCCGTCGGGACTAACCTAACCCGTACGAGCGACGGCCACGAACCAACGATGACGAACGCGGAGGAATCGAGGAGAAGGCGTCGATACGACGATCGAAATCACCGCGTTCGCCACGATAATCGCAACGTTTAGATACAAAGGAGATCGACCAGAGATCGACCAGAGATCCACCAGAGACCACAGATGCTTCCCCCACAGTTCGAGGATCGAGTTGTCCCTTTCGCAGGACCTCCCTTTCGCGTCGGATACCGAGGAATGATCCTTCGGGGAGGACCGAGACCGGCGATCGTTTGTTCTAGGATCTAGGATACCTCGCACGAGTGATCAGTGTCGCGATCCACGGGGATTTATCATCCACAACGATCTTGCCCTGGGACGAGGATCGGGAGCCCAGTGTTTTGTGATGTGAAACATGGCGTGTGCTTGCTTTCCCAAAGTTTCGAGGGGTGTTTCTCGAGCGGTTTCCTTTCGAGCTGCTAGCCGGAGGTATACTTTTTTTTTCTCTCTCTCTTTTTTTTTTTTAATTCTTCTTTTTCGTTTCTTTTTCCCCCCGTTTGGGTAGGTTCGTTGGTTCAGTGGTGTTTGGAATCGTCGGGTCAGAGCGCAGGGTGTCGCGAGATTATACGTCACGGCCACCGTAGCGTGATTCTACACCTACGATTTGATGGAGATTTACAGAAAAAGCTACTCGCAATATTGACCGTGAACTTGAAAATCAAAGTCAAAGAAACAAATTTTGTTCTCTTTTTTTTTTTCTTTAAATTTGTTTAGTCGTGTTTTACTGGTCGTAACGATCAACTTTGTGAAAGAAACCGCGAGTCGCGTCTCAATCGTTCTCATAAAAAATGATGTCGCATTTCTTATCATTTTTGCGGCTTCTTTATTCGTAAATTTCTACATCCAGCGCCAATATGTACGCAAATAGCATACTATAGTAATACACCGTAATATATCGACAAAGCAGCGGGAAGTTATCCGTTCTCGAGCAGTTCGTTCAGGAAATATAACTAAATGCTTCGCCTTGCGCAAGCACTTTATCCAAGTGGTCACGCTGCTCTTGTTGCTGGCTTGATAATATTCGCAAATAAAGAAGCCGCAAAAATGACAAGAAATGCAACATCATTTTTTAAGAGAACGGTTGAGATGTGACCCGTGGTTTCTTTCACAAAGTTGATCGTTACGACCAGTAAAACACGATTAAACAAATTTAAAGAAAAAAATACAACACCATTTTTTTAAATAACAGTTGAGATCGGACCCATGCTCTCTTCCACAATTCGTCATATCGTTATGACCGGTAAAACACGATTAAGCAACAACAAATTTGTTTTCTTGATCTTGATTTCTAAGTTCGAGGCGAATGTTGCGGAGAGTTTCATGTCAATCTCCACTAAAGGTGTACGATCACGCCGTGGTGACCGTGACGTATAATTTTGTGACACCCTGTACAATAACTTTGGATTCGCGAGGTCTCGTACGTGGTACGTACAGTCTCGTGCGAGGCAAGGTCTTCGAATGAAAAGTTTTCGGACGAAATCGAACGTTTCAATGGATAACACCGTTTAGATGCTGTTGAATTGATGCTGTTGGAATTCGAGTGCTGTGCTACGCGAGGCTTGTCGCTACCATCCATCGTGTTACTGCGAGACCTGTGCAATTTTGGTACCGCGTTATACGACGATTCTATTTTTCAGCGTTACTCGAAACCCTCGATTTCGAACCTTCGTACTTCGAACAAAATCCTTGGACTTTTTTTAACCGACTTCCAAAAGGAACGGGTTACTCGATTCGATGTGCAGCCAGTGTAACAAGTATTCGTACAGCGAGCAATCTAAAATAAAATTGATAGGGAAAGAAACGAGAGGCTAACGTCACAAATAAACTTTAATTTACGGAGTAAAACACGATTAAACAAATTTAAAGAAAAAAATACAACACCGTTCTACTTAAAAAATGCGTGGGAATGTTGGTCGATTAGATCTTTCCCTAAAATTTATTAATAAAATAAATGTATCGAGCTTCATTTTGAATTGGTTCCTGTGCGAGTTC
>NW_026533254.1:25429486-25431034 GCF_026225885.1 Hylaeus anthracinus | reverse complement strand
AAATAAATGTATCGAGCTTCATTTTGAATTGGTTCCTGTGCGAGTTCTTATCACGCTCACTGTCTTTTTCTAATTTATCAATAAAATAAATGTATCGAGCTTCATTTTGAATTGGTTCCTGTACGAGTTCTTATTATGCTGACTGTCTTTTTCTAATCTATTAATAAAATAAATATATCGAGCTTCATTTTGAATTGGTTCCTGTACGAGTTCTTATCACGCTGACTGTCTTTTTCTAATTTATTAATCAAATAAATATATCGAGCTTCATTTTGAATAGGTTCCTGTACGAGTTCTTATCACGCTGACTGTCTTTTCTTTTTTCAGCGTTACTCGAAACCCTCGATTTAACATCGAACCTACAGAGGTTTCGTCTTGTATCTATTTCTAAAGGAATCGAAGAAACGTCTTAACCATTTGCGTTCCAGTGGCGCCTCTAGGGCGACATATTTAATATAACAACGATTTTTGAACGTACAATCTCAATTTTACTCGTATCGAAATACGGCTAATTATTAATTGGAACGATACATAATACATCGAGCCGTGAGTGTTTTTAGATGTTTCTTTTCGAAGCATAGTGTTTGCTTTTACAGAAACTTATTATAAAAATGGACTCGGTTGTGATTCTATAGAAAAAATGTTTCACGCGATACTAAATTAAATAACGCGTGCGAGACAATTGTACACTTTCGCTCGTAAATATGCGGACGCTACTTTCAATGAATAATTCATACACATCGTAAATTATTAGTAGACTGCGCATCGTTATGGAAAATAAAATCTTGGCGAAAGTGCCTATAAAAATTGAACTTAAGTAGCTATTTATTTTATTCTGCAAATATTATAACGCGAACTTTACTTTCGATCCTTTTTTTTTTTATTCTTGTATATTGTTTGCATTTTGTAGGTTTCACATTCAAATTTTCTATCAATGCATAAAGATCCGCAGTCTAATTATTACTGTACAACTTTTCTTGCCGAATTCTATATTGGATACGCGATCCGACCGTAGGGATAGAAATAATTGTATAGAGATGATGGTGTTTACCTTTCTATCGCATGTAGGAGCCAAGGTACAGGGTCGGTGTTGCATACGCGATGGTGGTCCTTCCATAGAAAAAAAAAAGAAGAATGCACTCGTTAAATATTGTACATAGCCAAAACGTTTGATAAAAAGTTTTTTTGTTCTGTGAGCATTATTTTTAGAAATAATTAGAATTAAAATGAAGAATAGGATGAGATTCAGTTTTGAGAAAACATTCTAGGTCTGAGCTTTCAATTCCACTCGAAAAAAAACTCTAAAGCCTCGAAAACAATAATTGTAACAAAATTCTTCCTACACTAGGTGTGTTTAGTATAAAAACATAGGTCAAGGCATTTCATGAGGGTGCTTTTATGAGTATTATTCTTAGAAATAATTACAATTAAAATTACGAATACGATGAGATTCAATTTTGAGAAAACCTTTTATGTCTCAGCTTGGAATTCCACTCGAATCGACTTCAAACACCTACAAACACCTATGAATTCCACCAAAATTCTCTC
>NW_026533254.1:25427711-25429476 GCF_026225885.1 Hylaeus anthracinus | reverse complement strand
CTCTTTTTACACAAAATCCTAGATTAGGTCTGTTTGAAATTTAATTTCGAGAAAACCTTTTATGTCTGAGCTTGGAAGTCCACTCGAATCGACCTGAAACACCTGCAAACGCCTACAAACCCCTATAATCCCACCAAAATTCTTTCCGAGATCGACAAATTCCTACAGACTGTTTTACAGTCCTACTGTTTTTACACAAAATCCTGGATCAGGTCTGTCTCGCGTGCTACGGTTCGAGTTCATTCACTTTGGACCCTCGAACGCGAGTCGAACAGCAAAACCGGGTATAGAACAGAGCGGTTAGCGTGGTTTAATTGAAATTTGGGAGCGACGCCTCGCGATAGATAGGTAACATCCGCGGCGCGAAACGTCGAGTTGGATGTTATTTTATTCAAAAGCGGCTCGATATAAATCAGCCCGGAGATGGCGGCCGAGTGACGTAATGTAATTCGGATCCGTTTCGTCCGAATGCTTCCGCGTGTCTCGTTGTAAGCGAAGATCCGATCGTGAAACCTGTCGTAACGTCCAAGTTTCCATAATTACCCGTTTGCAATGGGATCAAGCGAGCCAGTCACGCTGGAAGATTCGCCTGAATTCTTTATATCATCCCGCTTCGCCTCTGTATTCCGCTTTAATCGGGTTAACGGAGCATGGAGGCATCTCCGAAATAGAGATCGTTATTAATTCAAGTCACTCTTAATACACACCGTGCCACCACCAGGAAAATCGTTACCAATCTCTCTCGCTACCTCTCTCTTTTCCTCTCTTTTGTTTCGCGTCACCTTCCGTCCCTCTCTCGTACGTCACGCGGAACATGGAAATTTCATTTGCACAACCGACCGGCAGAGTTCGAAAGTTCATGCCTCCGAGCATCCTAAACGGATTCGGGGAGGTTGCCGTCGAGGCGTCGTCAACGGAGAAGAAATTCATCAATTTCGCCCGGGCGGAGAATAGAACCGACAACGGGACGACGACGACGACGACGACGACACACGTGTCGCGTGACATTTATTACGAAACCGTCGCCGTCGCCGGTGTCCACGTTACATTTTTCTTTCTCTTCGATATCCGTCGCGTCCTTTCCATCGCGATCACCCGATACGTTCTTCCCTCGGCTTTTACGCGATTAGGTCTGTACGATATTTCGGCTATTCGATTTGCGAATTTTCCAAATTTCCACGTTCTTTCTAGCGATGTTCGATGGTAGTTGTTTTTTTTAACGTATGCTGGGTCGATACAAACGATTTCGTTGGCGATCGAGTTTCTCGCGGGACGTTCGCGTGAAAACGGACGACGGAAAAGGCCTGCACCGGACCTCGAGCCAAAACGTCGGGACCGACTACTTCATTGATGAGATCATGCGACTAAAACTAGCGGAGTTCGGCACTCTCGTAGGCGCGCGGAGTACGAGCAATAACGTTTGCTAAACTTTTCGTCGTTACATCCTCGAGCGTACCATGAAAAAGTCGCTGGGAAGTTTGTTCCAAATACCTTCCACTGACAGGCGAAGTTTTTTAGGTATCCGCAATTTGGATCGTTTTGATTTTTGAAAACGTCTGAAAGGACCGAAAAATAAGATACACGTATTTTTTTTTATATCGGTCCCTTTTCATATATAGGGAGGGAGGGAGGGAGGGAGGGAGGGAGGGAGGGAGGGAGAGTGAGTGAGTGAGTGAGTGAGTGAGTGAGTGAGTGAGTGAGTGAGTGAGTGAGTGAGTGAGTGAGTGAGTGAGTGAGTGAGTGAGTGAGTGAGTGAGTGAGTGAG
>NW_026533254.1:25391010-25392711 GCF_026225885.1 Hylaeus anthracinus | reverse complement strand
CAGAAAAATCTCGCCAATGTATTGCATATATTTCCATCAAGATACAACAAAAAAAGCGTAAAAACTTGGATGAATATTAAGGAACTAATATTAACTACGGTCACGCATATTATCCCTTTGAAGTATTTGCCGACGGGTGGTCGTAAACGGTCGTTTGCTTTCGAGCATTTCCAACCATGGAGGGGATGCGGATCGCCCGAATCCACGAAATAACATCAGTTTCACAGGAGTACGAACATCGTAGATGTTCGCCGGCATGTTAGCGACAGTAAGAACACCCTTGCGAATGTTTTTAGGGTATGTTCTTGTTTCGCGTTCGCGCAGTGTGGAGCCGGGGTAAGAATAAGCGTGAGCGTAAGTAAGGTAGGCGACGAAGGTGGGCTGCGAAAGATTGAAAGGAAACGGTTTCGTTTGATGCACGCGACACGAGAGAAAGCGTTATATTCGAGAAATGTGTTTCGACGGAAACAGGCACGTGTCGCCGGCACGTGCCGAAGGGCGCACGGACGAGACTCTGAGAAGGGAGATGGACGGGAGACCAGACACAGAAAGATTCGTGTATTTTCCACGGGACAAGCAAATTATTGTCGATATTCTCATCGAATTTTTCTTTGGCGACTTTCGACCGCCGAAGGAAACCAAATAAAAATCTAACGTTTCCCAAACAATTTCGATCGCGGAACACCTTTCGTCTAATGTTATTTGTTGGAAACGAGGAAAATGTACACGTCGAATAGAAAAATACTGCGTAAAATGTAGATCCACCAAAAACTTGCAATCAAGCATAACCTCGATCGCATAGATACTGACACAGGGTTACCAACCGTCCACCGTTCGAAGTACGCGTATTCGATGTTGAAATTCGAATCTACTTCGACAGCAAGCAATTATTTATTACTAAAGTACTAACATGTTGAAACGATACCAAGTATCCAAGACTTGATGTTTCGACGGTTAAGTAGCCGAGTATCGTATAGTTTCGATAAGGTCGATGCGCAACATGGCGGCGGACCCTACACTAGCCGCAACGACACGTGTACGTGGCACGTGAGAGTAGGCGGAAGGAATCATTGGCGTCGCGTTCAGATTTACGTCAATCGTGACCCGTCGCGGGGCTCAAAGCCAGCCCTAGCTAACGAGGGGGAAAGAAAAAAACGACGGTTAAAAAGGAGAACGCGAGCCTCGTAGATTTTCCGATACCGAGCTTTCCTGCGAGGCGACATCCGGTACCGGTTACGCGCGGTTGACTCTCGCTGATGGATACCAGAGATGGCGTGAACCGCTACTTTTCAATCATTCGTGATTCAATCACGTTCTATCTCAGTCACGGTGATTTTTCACAGTGATTCGTTATTCTTCGTGATCGCTTCGGGCTCGTACGGAATATTCTTTTCGGTTTTCTTTTTAACTGTTAATTATGTTGTTCTTAGATTATATATGTGTCATAATATGGTCCAAAAGCAATGTTTATATAATTTCAATACAATTTAAATTTGAATCATTTGTAGTTTCTTGAATATCCGCTAAGGGGAGACAGCGAGACACTAACGATAACAATTAACATGAACGCAATCATGGCTGCGATCGTGATTGTGTGATCACCGTGAAAAATGTGTGTGTGTGTGTGTGTGACAGAGAGAGGGAGAGAGGGAGAGAGAGAGGGAGAGAGAGAGAGAGAGAGAGAGAGAGAGAGAGAGAGAG
>NW_026533254.1:25341208-25390910 GCF_026225885.1 Hylaeus anthracinus | reverse complement strand
AGAGAGAGAGAGAGAGAGAGAGAGAGAGAGAGAGAGAGAGAGAGTGAACCGCATATCACTTTGACTCTTCCCTAGGTTATACATTCCAAGAGACAAACGTACATTTGTAAAATCAACCGCTGAATATACGTGTTTCATTACTATCGACGCTACTCCAACATGACGAAGGGAATATTTCAATCCAAACTAGAGCTATATAATTGTTGCAAACGCAAAAGGCACAGAACTAAATGTCTACACCTGACGTTACGGTATCCGGAGGATCAATAGACACGGAATACTATAAATACAGTTAACGTAGTTAGAGAATAGAATTGAAGAGAGCGCGGGATCGTCCAGTGAGGAAAAGCATCGGCAACGAGACCGAGGGACCTCGGGTTCGAATCCCAGCGACCCTTGCGTTACTATTCGTAATCATCGTTACGAGTGCGCGTCACACTCTGCTCGACTATCAACTCCGTGCGAGGACAGACGTCGGAATGGTCCAACCGTCAGCAAGCTGCCGAATAATTAATTACCGAGGGAATGTGGGTCGGACTTTAACATTCCATGAAATGCTCGCGTTAAAAATTGAATTCGGTTTACTATCGAATCGCGACGAACCTTAATAATTGGCAGGCGAATTTAGAAATACCATTTACCGTGATTTGGCGGGATCTTTTAACGGCCGGAGGGGAGAGGAGAAGGACGAGGAGGAGGGAGAGACGAAGAGGAGGCGCTGACTAATTTGATTCATGCGCTCTGAAATTCTGACGCTCGGCTCAATTATTCACGAACGTTAAGCGTATACTTAGAATCGAGATGTAAAACCGCGGTACATTATATCAAAGAAGCGAGCGAGCGCGTCGCGGCTGTCACTCGTACGCGGCGGTATTTCGAATTTCTTTGGACGATCGTGTGCTTTATTCTCGGATAGCTTCGAATTTCAAATGTCTCCGCGCGGGGAATCGATTCATAGAAGCGAGAGATAAAAGAAACGGAGGACAAGAGAGAGAGAGAGAGAGTGCGTCATACAACGCGTTGTTCGACGCTTCGTACTCGGAGGCTAAATAGTCGAGTAACGATTAATCCGGTGCCTCGCTATTTCGATACCATTTAAATACGAATGCTATTCGATACCTACTATTCGAGTAACGAGTAGTCCGCGTACGATAAAGACGAGATAAGCGAGAGAAAATCGGGACCCAATGGTTTCTGTTCTGTGTTTACATTTGGCTCGAGTCGAACGTGGACAAGGACAGAGAGCGACAGAGAAAGAGGTTCGAGGCGGGACAATAAAAGAAAGCAGTCGGCAGAAGGAGAAGCAAGTGGAAACAAGAGACCATCGGCAGGTTGAATTGTCTCAGACGCGTTGCGTTAATGCGGACTGACAGCGTGTTGGCCTAAACTAGGGAATTAGTATAACGATAAAGACTAGGTAAATGCGAGATAAAATAACTTTTTGGAAAAAATATTTAACCGACTTCGATAAAGGTGCGGTGAAAAGTATGAAATAATTTCTAGTGAATTTATACGAATACGCACTAGCTCTAGATATAATTGCTTAGAAGTATGGGAAAATGCAGTGAAAGGTATGAAATAATTTCTATTTCAACTACATTATTATTCACCATCGTTTCGTGAATTTGGTTCAATTATTAAATACATCGCATTGAATGCAATGCAACTTTTTCGGAGAAAGAGATCCGAGGGAAAAAGAAGGAGAAGGATCGTGTTACGCTGGTCGCTCGAAAGCGTCAAAGGGGACCCTCCCCTCGAGTGGTGGGGATAGAAATGTTGCATTTATCCAGTCGATCCTGTCTTGCACTTATCCAGTCTTTACTGTACCTCGTTAGAGCGTTGCGTTATACGGCACGAAACGATTGCAACACCCGTTAGTATCTACTCCAAGGAGGGCGACGATCATTTTTGCGAATTTCCGTGTGCAGCTTGGGGTTGCATAACGTTTCGAAAATGACTGACGTCAGTGGTCGGGGTATTCTCAGGAACGTTATCGATGAAACCGTTCTTCCTCTGTACCGGGTGGGCGGGATCGATGTCGACGACGACGTGCGCGATTTCTTCGTGGAATTTTTATGAACTCGAAGCTGTTTCGGGTGAGGTGCCCGAGATACACCGGGAACCGAATCCACGAAAACGACGTTTTCAATCAAATTCCCATCGAGTGTTAGCGACTTTTATAAGGGGTGTACGAAGAACGTCATTACGAAATTTTGCGGGGTTGTAGAGCAAGACAAAAGTAAGGAGAACGGGAATACGAGAGTTTCGCGGACCGAAGTTCAACAGGCGAAGCCAATTTCGAACTTTCACCCCTCTAATGTTAACTTGAAGATTGTTGGGAGAGAAACGAGAGAGCTGATAAGAGCTCCGAGTATGTATGCGTAATACCAGAGACGTTCTAACACGTCACCGAAATAATAGGGTTAGGTCGAGCTCCGCCATTTTTCAATTAAATTTTCCGAAATTGGTTTCCACTGGAACACGAGACATTTGTTTCGAAAAATAAAAATTGCTCGTCTACACTTAAACATTTTTCCTAACCTCATCTGTACTTGCAATTAAATATCGCAGACACTTTTCTGATGAGAGTTGCGAGAGAGAAATGGAAAATGGCGGCCACCGTAATAGAGCTAGGTCGAGCTCCGCCATTTTTCAATTAAATTTTCCGAAATTAGTTTCCACTGGAACACGAGTCATTTCTTTCGAAAAATAAATATTATTTACCTTCGCTTCCAAAATATTCCCCCCTCCCATATTTACATTTGAAATAAAATATATTATTCCAAACAATTTACTAATAAGAGTTGCGAGAGAGAAAAGAAAAATGGCGGCCACCGTAATAGAGCTAGGTCGAGCTCCGCCATTTTTCAATTATATTTTTCGAAATTAGTTTCCACTGGAACACGAGTCATTTCTTTCGAAAAATAAATATTGCTCGCCTACGCTTCTTAAACATTTTTCCTAACCTCATATGTACTTGCAATTAAATATTGCAGACACTTTTCTGATAAGAGTTGCGAGAGAGAAATGGAAAATGGCGGCCACCGTAATAGGGTTAGGTCGAGCTCCGCCATTTTTCAATTATATTTTTCGAAATTAGTTTCTCCTAGACACGAGTCACTTTTTCGAAAAAATAAATATTGCTCACGTTCACTTCCTAAACAACCCCCCCCCCCCTTATCTATATCATACAATTGAATATCTTATTCCAAACAATTTCCTGATAAGAGTTCTGAGAGAAAAATGGCGGTCACCGATCAGAACCTACCGTCATCATCTCCTAACCCTCTTCTTAGACACCCATCTCGATCCTCCAATCCTCCGATCCAAATTTCACCTAAATGGACACCTCTACTCGTCCAAAAGCAACGATCCAACGTTTAGGTTATGTACACATTTCGTACAAATTTCCATAGACTCGATGGAGCCACATTGTGGGCCCGTGCTTTGTAGCGCGATGCTTAACAATTCTTTGTATCCCGAGCATTATTGCGTGGGTTCCAAAGTGCCGCGAGATCCCGCGATAAGTCTAGATCTGATAGAGACACCGAAATGTACACAACAAACGGATGCATTGATGCCTGTGTCCCTTCCTTTTGCCGCGCGAAAAGAAATTGCATCCTCCTCGTGTTACGGAGCGTCTCGGCGTAAAGTATATCATCACTAACAAGTAAAAATCACTCGACTTGCAAAAACGAATCAAAGTGGTCCGGTTTACCCGAATACGTAACCCCGATTATAGTGATAAAAGACGGGGATAAAAAGAGGATACATAAATATATAATTAAAAGGTTACGAGAGAGGTTAGAAGTTTCTCGTACGTTACAGGGATGCACGCGTTACACGCACGGTCGATGTAAGAAAGATGTACGCGCGTGGAGACGCCCAAAGGAAAGAAAGTTAATGCACGGGGATAGCGGTCGCTTAATTTCGTAGATACAATAATGTTTTTGCTGTGTCTCCTCGAGCGCGCGTTATCTCGACAGTGGAACGTTTAAGTGAACGTGCAGATCACAGAAGGGCAAGTCGATTATCGATTCGAATGGTGCAGTTCGTTAAAAAAAATTACGCCGAGTCTCAAAGGGAAAATGGCGCGAACGATCTCTGATGAGAACGCAAGGGCAAGCTTCTCGACTCAGTGCTTCTCAAACTTCGCTAAACAACGCACTTCTTACATATTTTCGCTATCGACGACAGTTAACTTTGTATCTTTGATGAAAATAATAACCGAGACTTTCGTTCATTCCACTGTATAATATACTTCATTTATTCTTCGGAAAATACCCTCATGGGGAACCCAGGTTGAGAAACACTGGCGTAACGTCATCGTATCTCGGAAACTAAGCGATTGCCAACCCGTGTTTACAGAAACGTTTCTTCTCAATTTGCGTATCTCTACATGTCCCGAAACTTTACATTCGATTCCGTTTTTTTTTTATTGTAATATTTTTGCTTGAATTAATACGGTACCCTCGAAGCTAAATCGACCTACGACCCGTATTTACGATTATTGTGATTTCCTGAATTGATAGCGCGCCTATAGAATATTCATTTATTCGACTATTCGGGACTGGTTTCAGCCATGTGATATTATACACTAACCTAATTTCATTACCATCTACAGACTCCCGAAGAGAACCTGAATACGGGCCATAAACGTTAAGGTTATCATATGACATCGAGCGAATAAAATCATCGTATGAATGAATCTGAGTCTAACAAATGAATATCTCCAATAAATATCCTCGCACTTTTTTCGATTTTCGAAAAACTACCCGAATGTGTAAAATTTTCTATGCTATTCCATGTACTCGCTGTAAAGTATTATACAAACTGTACAATAACAAATAAAATATTGCTATTTATCCGTAACTCATTCATTATTTAATCCTGTAATGTAAAACTATTAAATTTAAAAAATACCACCAACATTTATAATATCACGCGAGGTTTCTTCTTTACCGATATGACCTCATGTAGTTCACATTTCTGTATGCAGATGGCAGCATCTTACAGAAGTTAACAAAACTTCTTGAATAAAAAATATTTTGTTTAACATGAATTCAGATGCATTTACAACTATTATTCTTCTATTAAAACCGGTTGCGACAATACAGTTTCAATCTATGTGTAGTATTTTAAATGTCTTCGCTATGGGAACAGATGCACTTTGAATGCAAAAGAGACCAGTGATTGGAGCAGATATTAAAATTGAAAATATAATCTAGAAGTCTGAGACACAAAGTGACGTTAATTCTTTAATATCTATGTAACAAATTTTGTTTTACATGATTTCAGATCCATTTACAACTAGTATTCTTTGATTAAAACCAGTTGCAACAATTTATTGGGTTGTCCGGGAAGTTCATGCCTATTTTCAAGAAAAATTCAAAGGCATATTTGAATTTTGATGCATATTTATTGAATTATATGTGAACCATTTTGTTCCACAACCTTTCCACTTGTTAAGGAATGTATACATCTTATTTGTTTTCATCCATTCTGATATATACAGACCTGTACCGCCTACTAAAAATCGCCATGGACTTTCCAGACAGCCCAATAGTTTCAATCTATGTGTAGTATCATAAATGTCTTCGCTATGGGAACAGATCCACTTTGAATGCAAAAGAAATCATTGATTTGAGCAGATATTAAAATTGAAAATATAGTCTGGGAGTCCAAGATGCAACTTGACATTCATTTTTTGATGTCTGTGTAATAAATATACACAAAATTTCAGTTACCAAATATTAACTATCAAGAATATTTTGATGTCTTATCATTCAAACGATACTTTGGACTCTATCAAATAAATATTTCTATGGACTCGAAAACCTTAGCGAAAGGTAAAACATATTTGTGCAATGTTTCTAATACAGGGGATATTCAAACTTCTTAGGTTCATTAAATTTGTTGCACTAATGTCAGCATATATGATACTAGTACAAAAAGCCATCCAAGTACTTTGTGTAATCAGTGTCAAGCAATGCGACATATAAAAGTGAAATTTTGAAGACACACTTCTATGGAAATCTAATGATATTCGTCCAAATTATTAAAGTGTAAATATCACTAAAAAGTTTGTGCTCGAATAAAGGTTATAACAATATTTTTGTGTCAAGCAATGCAATCCGATAGATAAAAGTCAAATTTTAAAGACACACTTCTATAGAAATCTAATGATATTTGTCCAATTTGTTAAAATGTAAATATCACTAAAAAATTTGTGCTCGAATAAAGGTTATAGGAATATTTTGATCGGTATGAACGCCTCTGAACCAAGATCTGTTTACGAAATGAATTTATTTTCTAACATAAAGCTATTTGTACCTCAGGATCTTCGTCATTTTCGATTACCTACTACACGACGAATAATACGGCTTCTCGGCGTTGTTAACTTAAATAACAAACACTCGCGAACGATAATTTTTCGCAAGTTAGTATCATAACAAACGAAATGAGATTAAGAGAAGAGGAGTACGATAAGTTCGAGGATCGCCTAGCTACGAATCGAAAATGACGAAAAAGACGAGCGAGAAATAACGAAAACAGGACCTGTCATTTTCAATCATTCCTTTGGGAGATCAATACATCTCGCGAAGAAAAAGGGGTCTCGCGGTTCGTCGTATTCGTTCGACGTTCGAGATGCTAATACTCTGGTCGTTAAAGATTTCGAAACCTTCGACGATCGAAACATCGCTAGGAACAAGCTTTTTTTTTTTCTTTTCTTTAAAATCGTGAACGCTTAGCATGTGTGCGCGCGCGTACATGCCGTGCGTGCATGTGTCCGGTATGGATGTGTGCGTGCGTGAAGGCCATGTTAACAGACTGTAAGTCAACGGATGACTTCGGAAACGGTGAGAGGAGAAATGAATTTTACTTACAATTTTCACCGGCTTCTTTGCGGCTCCTACAGAGCTTTCCCGTGTAATTATTTCACTCTCCACATTATTACGTCCACGGTGGAAAAAAAAAAATACTGCGAGAGAGGCGAGTTTGATCAAAAGCACAATTTTCGTGACGTCATCGGTTGTCGGGCATGCGCAGACCGATTTCGGTGTTTTTCCATTTACCGCGGAAACACGTGTGTGCGTCGTCGTTTGTTGTTCTTTTTTTTTCTTTTTTCCTTTTCGTTTCTACGTTTCCTTTTCTCGTACTTTTCGTTCCACACGGCGAGAGAACCACATCGCTAAGAAACACGCAACATTATCGCGAACCGACGCGGTTATCGTCCGTTGCGAATTTCGTGTGCGATTATTCGCGAGAGCCAGCACACGGCTGCCGACATCTATCCATCCACTCCCACTTGTTAAGTGACGTATACTGACGTCATCGATAGTTTACCTTGAAGCATGACATTGAGTCGCATGCTCGCCAACAGTCGCGATCGAGTTCCCCTATAGGTTCTTTGTATGGGGAATAGACTGTCGTTCGCACGACGCGCGACCGTTGCCAACCGAACGAAACGCGACCGACGAGGGATCCGACTAGAGATGGCTAGAACTGCTACTTGTGAATCACTCGTGATTCGATCACGTTTGTTGCCAATCACGGTGATTTTTCATAGTGATTCGTGATTCTTCATGACCGCATCTGATTGGCAAAGAACATTCACTTTTCACGAATTATGTTGTTCTTAGATTATATATGTATTATAATATGGTCTAAAAGCAATGTTAATATAATTTTAATACAATTTAAATTTGACTCATTGACTCCGTGCACGCTCGCGGCGCGTAATACGAACAATGTTTAACCACCGATCCATACAGATATCTAATGTAAATCGATATACAGGGTGTCCCAAAAGTGTTGTACCACTTTGAAAGAGGTGGTTCAGGAGGCAGTGTTGGGCAAAACCCTAGACTTCGAACAAATCTGAAGTTTGCCGATGTGTTTGTCTCGTTTCATTCTCTGGGAAATGTTCAACATATCACATATGTTCACATATAACAAACATATCGGCAAACTTCAGATTTATTTGAATCCTAGGGTTTTGCCCATCACTGTCAGGAGGTGATTTGAAACAACTTTTTCCTTAGCGAAAATGTTGTCCGTGGCTTTGTTACGGAGATATTAACGGAAAACACTGACCAATCAGAGCGTGAGTATGCCGGTTGAGCGTAAGTTACGCGATAGGCGGCCGCGCTCATACGCTACCGCGAGCGCTCCATCGGTATATTCGCGTTCTGATTGGTCGACGTTTTCCATTAATATCTCCTCAATGAAGCCTCAGACAACATTTTCGCTAAGGAAAAAGTTGTTTCAAATTACCTCCCGAACCTACCCTTTCAAGGTGTTACAACATTTTTGGGACACCCTGTAGAAAAAGTAATTACTTATAAAAATACAATTTGAATATAATAAGAATAAAAAAGTACCCTTAGCACCAGTGGAAAGGAACGTCCAATATTGACAGTCTAATCGATCGATTAACATAAAAAATACAATATTTTGCACTTTAATTTTATACAATGTACTTATAATTACTTATAATTACTTATAGTACTTATAATTACTTATTAAAGTACAATTTGAGTATAATAAGAATAAAAAAGTACCCTTAGCACCAGTGGAAAGGAGCGTCCAATATTGACAGTCTAATCGATCGATTAACATAGAAAATACAATACTTTGCACTTTAACTTTCTACAATGTACGATGGAAATAATTGTAATTTATACTTGGAATTAAACACCCTCGTCAATTATCGAATCCGAAACTGAATTTCTTACTCATCTAAGCTTACCACGATATTACTGAAAAAGAGAGAAACATCGCTGTAACAAACGAATGACCCGAAACAGATGTGATCTGTGACAGGAGCCACGAAACATCTGGACAATGTTCATGATATAATTACAAATTCGTTGTAATGCAAGATTAAATATATAATTCTCTAACCAATAGGCTATACCTTATTTACAATCACCGTGAAAATTACGATTCCGAATATGCCCGCCGTGGATTGTAAGTACGTTACAACTAATTTGAACATGAAAATTTCTTGGATATGCCCTCAAGTACGCAATTAAAAACAAATTACTGTTCCGTTTATTCCATTAATTCGAAGAGACTAAATTAATCACAAAGAGCGTCCAATTTATCGTATGACTTATCGATTCAAGCGTAATATATTCCCAAAAACCTTTGACAATAAAAGTAAAAAAACTGTTATCGTTGACGATTTCTTTCGATTTAATTTTCGATTCAATTTTGATTTTCTTTACTGAATTGCTCGCTGAATGAGAAAATAGAATACGAAATACTGTTAAAAAATTCATGATTTATGAGTTTTTTCTAACCTAGCGTGTTCCATACTTCGTTAACTCAAAGTTGCATCACTGATTAACGATTATGTTTCACCGAGAAACTTACTTCGATATAACTAATCGTTTTTAAAGCATTAATGAAAACGAATCATTTGCTGATTTGTTGTTTTATCCACGTTTCTCTTCCGTTTCCTTTACTGGCGAGATACAGTCGGAGGATGGTTTGCAACATAACCTCATTAATGATTTAACTCTAGATTTGATTCATCGATAATGGATAACTCGAACAAGGAACGATACATCCATAATGACGAAGAGAAAAAAAATGATCACGTAAACATTATTAACAACAAAATGGCCAATGAATCAGATTTAGATATATTGTACACAAGTCGCTTAGATTCCACGCATCAACAAGAAGACATAGGGAAAAAGATTCTGTTGTTGAAACATATGTTGGAAAAGGATCTGAAAGCAGCTGATTTAAAGTGGTCTTTGTTTGTGGCAGCATGTAACACGTATCGTTATGATTCTTGCTTAAAACCCTTTCCACCAATGTATATAAAAAATGAGTTCAAGGACATCGATTCTTTGGTAGCATCTTCAAAATATCTGTTATATATAATACTTTGCTTTATATGTAATTATTTAAAAATTCGCTATTATAATTTAATTATAGAGGCGAGGCATAGAGCTAATCCCACCACTGGCTGTACTATTTAAAGCATTACAAGAACCAGACGTATACGAACGTTACGGAACAGCTATAGAATTATTACATTGGGTTCTAATACGTCTGAGAGATCCTTACATAAAGAGCATCAACAAGGATTGTGTAAGTTTCCTTACACATGTCCCGTTAGCTAAGCACTTTTAATTTTATTCATTAATTTTATACAGTACGACTCAATATTGAGAAGGGCACCTTCAGATATATCTGTAGTTGCACCAAATTTAATATTTCAAGTTGCAAACGCTAAGCAATCCACTTCGGAAGACAAATGGAAAAAGATTGCTCAAGGCCATACAACCTTTTACGCTTATCACGGCAGTCGTCTAGAGAATTTCCATTCCATTATACACTACGGTCTACAACAGAGTATGTGCAAGGTAAACTGCTACTTATACAAAATATATGTAGGAACTCGTAACAATTAATATCGATATGTTAAGTCATTGATGTATCTTTTAGAAATCTTTGTTTGGTAAAGGAATATATCTTTCGAGCGAATTAAGTGTAAGTTTGCCATACAGTCCTGTGGGGTATGGATGGGGAGGCAGTATACTTGGAAGCGAAATGAGCTGCATAGCTTTGTGCGAACTTATTAATCACGTTGATGTAAAAACTGGGGACTCCGGTAAAAATTGATTCTATACAAAATTGAATTGCTCATCTGGTAATAGAACTCTATTATAAGTGAAAAAGTATTTGTCGTTTTTCAGACAATGACGCTCGCAATGTAGCCGCAGACTCCGTAGGCGGAAAAGTTCCAAATAAATATTATGTAGTGACGAATAGTGAATTGATAAGAGTACGATACCTTCTTGTTTACAGTCAAGAAGTTCAAGCAACAAGGTATACATTTAAAAAAAAATGTTTATATCGATATGTAATACAAAATAAACAATACTCAATGTTTCAGGTACACCGATAATAGAGGATTGTTAGCGTGGTTTAAACAACATAAATTATTAACATTCGTACTCGGTTATGTGGTATTACTAGCTTCAGTTGGTATAACGCATAACAAGCAAGTGGAAAAATATTACAAATTATTTGCTCAAAAAGTTGGGCTGGAGTGAAATGTTTTTTTTTTATATTGTTATATGAGTTGCTAATCCATTAATTTGTATATTACGAAGAAAATTCCCTCCTTTTTAAAATACATTTTTCACTTAAATCTAACGTAAAATCGCATTTATTAGAAATATATACAATTTGTAAATAATATACATAATTTATATAAAATATTGTATTTCCATAGAAATTTTAATATCTAGTCAATATAATAGGAAAATTTTCTGTGACTAAATAGTCATCCTCAAAGACTATGATCAGATTTACCTCGAACTCTGTAACAAAACATAAAAAACATATAATTTATATGAAAAAATAATAAATCGAAGTAAAACCGAAATTAAAACGGTGATCTTACCAACTTTAAAATTACTCGTACTTAGCGTAGGACATGTGAATAACCTTGGGAATATCATATATATTGGTATAGGCAAATTTGTACAAGGATTTCCCTCTCCAATTTGTATATTTTGTATTTCAGTTGCTAAAATAAACATAGAGTCATAAAACGACAAATAAAATGTCTACGCGGATTTTATTCAGACATCTTACCATCTCTAGAGTATCCCTCCGCGCAACCACACGTTTCAACTCTCACCAACTGTAGTTCAATTGATTTTATTACAGCTTCGCAATGTTCAATTACTACTTCTCCTGTTAGCGGTTCCGAGACTTTGCAATACAACGAATCTAGCTTTCCCGAAATGCAAAATCTAGGTACATTAGTTCTGTCCCTTGTATTTTGTAGAGATTCTGGCATTATTTTAAACGTCAATGGCCCTTTGCTGGGTTCTTTTTCTATATCACGAGGCGTTTTGTCCTCTACTATGAACTCCAGCGACTTGCTCACATCTTTTGCTAAGAAACTCCTTTTGATATCGCAGCGAATTAAATATTGGATATTTACAAAGACTCCATGATAGGTTCCGTACAGAGATTTTGTTCCTCTCGGTTTCAATGGTAATTCAAACGGTATTTCTGTTTTACCACTTGGTATTTTTCCACTTGGAGCAACATCTAAAGTATATTGCACCAATTGTATTGGCTGAAAACATGTTGCAAATGTATTTTTCTAAAGTACATTCTAAAGTAGTTCTATTTAAAAATTAATAACCTAAAAAGAACCTAACCTTAACAGAATTATAGAAAGCTTCGAAAATGCCAAAGTTTTTCGAACTGAGTTGCAAATTAACAGAACCTTCCATACTTAGAAATATTCCATCGTGTTTAACGTCTGAATTAGTTTTCAATAATATAAAACCAGCTACTATCTCCTGAAACATAACCTCCATGTTGAACAATATTTAATACAATTATCGTAAAATCTAAAAAAAACGTACCCCTTCGTGATATATTTTACTAGCTCGTTTTAATCTAATATCAATATTTATAGACATTTTCCAAATTATTTATTCTTTATCGATTAACAAATATGTGAGCAATGTCTGACGTTTGTCGACGATAACATTTGTCGAGGAATATTAGTATTTGTATGGTACTTGAAATATTTATTCTATTCGATTGATTCTATTATTATTATACAATTTACGTAACATAATGTACAAACAATTATGGTCGTACATAAATAAGCATATGCAGCCAGGGTTGACAAGATATCAGTTGATATCAGTCAAAACAATCAGCTGTTCCGTCACAGTGACATGGACATACTTCAAATTTTCACATTATTATTTTATTTCTACTTGTATCAGGATCTGATATTTAGAATAGTACTCTAAATACTTCTATTCCAATAGAAAATAGTTAAATCATGTAATTTAGCTGTTCTTTCCAAACATTCTCAATTCTTTTCATTGTTTCTTCACGTGTTTCATTTTTGTTTCAATTTCTAGAGAAATTAAATTATATTATAATACACGAGGAAAGCCATGAAAATGTCTTTTTTATTGAAAAACAAAAGTTACTTATATAATTCCCTATAACCAACGAATGTTAAATTGTTTATATTATCTTACAAATTTGATTCGCATACAGTCACAGTTTGCGTAGTGATGGTTCTAATTACATTCGTTTAAATAGATCGGAGCTAATCATAAAAAAAAAGTGTGTTTATTATTCGAAAAACAGATTTTACTCGATTATCGAGTTCGATCGACTAATCAAACGTTTCAATTTTCCCGCTTTCTCTACCACGCTCCCACATCCGCAGAGGGTGAACTTCCGTTCGGTCGACTAAACAAATTCAAACCGACGAAGTCGTTACTACAAGGTGAACGTTGTTTGGCAAACGGTGGAAGCAGCTAATTTGGAAGACGAATTTTTGGTGTTGCATGAAATCCTTCCTCATCCGGATTAACAATGGCATTAAGAAATCGGACCGGGCTTACAGTAAGTCGTAAAATTTTACAAAAATAACGAACGCTGAACGATCAGCGTGGAATGTCGATGGGGGAGGTCAATAGAACAGGGTAACCGTCCGTTCCCAGACATCTTTAAATGCCCTCTCCTCGTTTTAAAGCCTATTCAAATATCAACCACCGCACTCTCTTTCGTTCCTTGCATTTTCATTCGCAATTCCACGAATCCTGATTACTCTCATTCTTTCAAATCGTTCAGGAATCCAGAATTTCCATTTCTTCAACTCGTTTTTCGTCTCTAACGTACTTCTCGGAATTTTTTTGAAAAAGATACTTCATCGAAAAACGTTCGTTTTAGGATTCTTCGTTGCCTTCTCCGATGATTTTCTATATATTAGAAAATTAAACGATGGCTAGTCGTTCAAATTGTAACAAAAAATTTGATTTAAAATAAACATTTTAGGGGAACGTTTTTTTTCGATACCATGTTTTTTCATTTTTTTTTTGTACATGATTATCCAGAAGACTAATTTAATTTATAATTTATTAACTACTTTTATTCATTATTAAATGAATAATTAAATGTAACCATATTTAATTATGTGTATGTATGTATATGTATGCATGTACATACAGATCCAATATTAAAAAAATATACGTATGTATATAATACAATCTTCTCGAATACATCTATATTGAAAAAGATAGAGGAAAAGATCGTTTATCTTTTTTAAATAGAATTTAATTTCCTTCAAAATTTATTTAAAATATATTTAAAAAAGAAAATTTATAACTAGAATTATTTTCAAATCAATTTTCAGCACATTGTAAATCAGGAGAATGTCAAGAATACGAAGGTCAATGCAATATCAGGGAAGGTAAAAAGAGCTGCTTTAGGCGAAATAGGCAACAAAGTGAGCACGCAACGGGGTGTAGATCACATAGACAAGACCAGTCTTTTACTAAAAGATAAGAAAAAGGCGATAGTACCTGTGAAACAGATATCTGAACCAACGGTAAAGGTATCTGAGAAACCACCTGTACAGGTAGTTAAACCTGTGCAAAAACCTGTAGTCCCTCATGTAGCTAATCCGGTGCCAGTTCTCGAGAAGAAGGAAGTGGAATCCTTTTCGTCAGATCTGTTGTCATTCGAGGACATCGACGCAGAAGATAAGGGAAATCTTACTCTAGTTTCTATTTATACCAATGACATATATGAATATTTAAGAACTTTAGAAAGTAAGTTCCCTATCAAGAAGGGATATCTATTAGGCCAAGCGATTACTTCGAAAATGAGGAGCGTACTCATAGACTGGATAGTCGAAGTTCACCAACAATTTCATTTAACGCAAGAAACATTGTATCTCACAGTTGCTATTATCGATCGATTTTTACAGGTTTGTTAATTAAATATTATTCAAAACAAAGATGAACGAAACTGTTAACTAGATAAATTGTAACCGTTATTTGTAGGATTATCGTAAGATAGACAAGAAGAGGCTACAATTGGTTGGGATAACAGCTATGTTTATCGCTAGCAAATACGAAGAAATGTATACGCCGGATGTAAACGACTTTGTTTACATCACGGATAATACATACACAAAGGTTGAAGTGTTACAAATGGAAATACTTATTGTGAAGACGCTAGACTATTCTTTCGGCCGACCGTTGCCGTTACATTTCCTCAGACGATACAGCAAAGCGGGAAAGGTACGCATTATAAATTTCTACGACGTAACAATTTTCAAATATATTGTGTTTTTCATTGAATGAACCGCTTGTTTATATCAAGGCTCTCTCTATACATCATACGTTCGCCAAGTATTTGCTGGAATATTGTTTGGTGCATTACGAAGTTTCTCACTATCCACCGAGCCTGATCGCAGCTGCAGCACTATATTTAGCATTTGTGTAAGTTGTCTGATCTTAAATGTATAATGTCATTGACATTACCGTCATTATTAACTAGCCACTCATTCCCATTTAATTACATAGACTTATTGGTAATGATGACAATAAGGAAAAAGTTGTCTGGACAAATACCTTGGTACATTACAGTACCTATACAACGAACGACATATTACCCGTAGCACAGCAGATAGCAAGTATTATAATTAACGTAGACAAGAGCAGCCATCAAGCCGTGAGGAAGAAGTACACACAAACGAAATTCATGAAAATTAGTACTCGGCCCGAATTTAAGTCACCGATTCTGCTTGCCATAGCGAAAGCGCACGATAAAGCGGTATAATATTTATATTAAGTGTTAACTGCGTGATGAGACATTTGTTTGTTGAATATGTTGAGAAATATGATTTCAGCATAAATAGTGTGACTCATTTTCAGAAGGAAAATCATACGAAACAAGCAGAAGCGAAACAAAAGAAAGAGAAACGAGACTATCTTTACTCATCCCTTACCCTATGTAATAACCTTATTAAAAATAACATGTAATTACGCATTATTCTATCGGTTATCATCTAACATCACAATTACTCTTGGTAACAACTTTGCTCCGGTATCATCGAAGTAAATCTCAAGTAATGAAACAATGTGCCACCATATCGAGTCATCATAAACAAAATCATCTGTTTAATATATAATTCTCATTTATTACAAATAGAAGAAAAGTTCAGATTGAAATTCAAAACTTGTAAACGATAGTCTCGTTTGTGATCGTCTCGGAGATAATAGACTTATTGAAAGTGGAACGTACGATCATTTAGTTAAGGAATATTAAGGGGTTGTACGAAGTTTGTGAAAAAAGAAACACTTTAATAAGTAATTTTGTGTAATACAGCTTGTAACTCGAGTACCATAACACGTAAGTCACTTATTAAAGGTTTACTTTATTCTTATACGTACTCGCGAAATTTAGATTAATTGTATACAAAAGTTTTCTAGCATAAGAAAGAAACAAGCATGAGAGTATAGTCAAATTTTACCATTAAATCTTTTTTTTTTTTGGATTATTATAGTGTAAAAAACGAGCTACGTTTACCGATAGATCGTATATCGTATCTTTTGTATTAAAATATTGAGAAAGTTTTAACTTTTATTCATGATTATAAATACATTTTTATTTTGATATTAGCTCTATAGATAGTTTTAACATTAATATATGAAAATACGCGAGTATTCCAGACGATATTAATTTATACTTTGATATCGATATTTTCACAAATATTATACCAATGGACTGTCGTTCATTCCTGGTGTTTTACCAGTTTAACTATACGCTTGAAACATAAAATTTGTATAAAATTTATGTAAATGAAATTTCAGTGAAAAATAAAGTGTAACAACGTTTCCGCGGCAATACACATCATTTACGCGACTTGGAATATTATGCTACAATATTTTATACTCCGAATGTACATTAACATTACTTATTTGTTGTATTAAAGTGAAATCCTAGCACGTATTTTGCGAACAGTCTCGCGAAAATAAAAATTGTTATGAATCCCAATAATAGTTGCAACATGTTTTTCGGTGTTGTAACTATTATTCGTATAGGAAGAGTCTATATAGAAACGTCTATCCATTAAATAGAGAATAGAAAATATATTTGTTAGAGGTAGAGAGATCACAACTTGATTAATTTTAGAAATATATTTTACAAAGTATTAATTGTATTTAAATACTAAAATATATTCAGTTTCCAAGGTGAGGAATGTGCTACTGGTGGGTGTGTAACGTAAGATTCTAAAACACAAGTAAATAAGCAAATCATCTTATATAAACGTTTTATATTTATCTTAACTTACCAATTAATTTCTGAGTAGCGGACAATCCTGGAAATTCCGTTGACATAGAAAGTTCGGCGTTTTCCTAAAATATGTCGATATGTAACATATAATACGAATAAATTAATTACGAATATCTTATATCTCGTACCATTTCTGTTAGGCTTGAAGGTGCAGATACGTCCCAAATTTCAGATTTACTTTTCTCTATCAAAAGGAGAAACTGTTTAATATAATTTTGCATTCTTCCTGCATATTCATCATCGTCAAAATACACGAGCACTTGTACCAACGCATGTATATCATCTAAAGTAGAAATTATTGTTATACGTATATTGTTTAAATGTAGAATCTATTCTGTACGATCGATTACAAATAAATACACAAACCCGTCTCTTTGTACGTATTGCTGATGATTTGATATAAAGCTTGAATTAAAGCTAAGTCTTCGAAGGCGCTACCTTCCTTTAAATTTAAGAGCTTCCTTTCGTGTTTCCTACGATTCTTGCTGGATCTGTAACTTTTTCTGAAAATAATTTCATTGACACTGATAATTATCGATACTTTGGTGGTTGTGCCTTGCACCAGTTCCATTGTACTTACCCAGACAAACTGGACAATCTCGATTTTTGACTCATCGTTGAACTAGTGACACTACTCGTATCACTGAGAATGTCTGAAATGCCTCTGTCACATATCGACTCATTGTTCCAAGATATTCCGTCAAAAATCTTCGCATTTCTCTGAGAAATATTTACTCTGACTGTAGCGAGACGCGATCTATGTTGCTCAAAATCATTTCTACTTTTTTGTAGCTGAGACATTATATGATCAGCGTATTCGTATACGCTTAACTTTACACACGACTCTGGAAGATTATATTTCTGTAACTTCTATCGCAGTCTTATCGAGCTCGATTGTAATTGTATTTAAAAATAAACGTACCGATCAGATCTAGACGCTCGGCGTCGTGTGCAATTCGTATAGCATCTTTCCAACGTTTTCCATTGCACAGACAAACCATTGCTTCCTCCGTATTTTGTAAATAATTTGCCGAAATATAAGCTGCTTCCTCGTATCGTTTATCGTTCTTCAAGCATTCCACGAGTTCTTTGTAAAGTGTTCGCTTTTCTATCGGACTGAGACATTGTTTAATTGTTTATAATTATGGATTGCATAATATAGAACATTCAGACTTTGATGCAATTGTTCCTGCTCACCTAAGTTCCATTTGAGTGGACAAGATGATAACTTCTTGCCAACAACCAGCCAACTTGTAAACATCCGAAGCTTGTTTTAGGTCCCCACTCCTATGAAACATGATTCCAGCTTCTTGATAGTGTCTCTTCTTTGCTAAAGATTCGCCATAACTCCTAGCTATTTCCTTGTATTGTTCGCTGTTCTTTTCGAATAATTTCATAGCTTTTGTGTACAAATTGTGGTTATGTATCAGATTCATACATTCGTTGAATCTGTTCGAATCCTTTGCTATATGTTCAAGCGCAGACTCGTAACGTTTTAAGTATAAGTCAATGGAATACTTCATATAATTTTCATCGAGCTTTTTCAGATCATTCAAGAATGGGATATATTCTTTGGGATCTTTTTGCGACTTGGACGCGACAAACATCGTTAGATCAAAATCATACATTCCTAACGCAGTATTGAACAACACATTTACATCTACTATATATAATAAATATTTCAGTGCTTCGTCCGATGTTATGCAGTCCTCGTTTCCCCTAGAGTCGTCTAATCTTCGAATCTCTTTTAATTTAGCCAACGCACCTTCCAGACCTTGCTTCCTTTTATCTTTAACTAGGCTGATTAGTATCGGCTGAATCAAGCGATTACTATCGTTCTTCTTTTCCATAATGTCTCGCAATAAATTGCAAACTATTTCGATTTTATTCGTCGCGGTGTCTGATTTCAAGTGGCCTTTTCTATAATAATCTGCATAGATCGTTGTAGTAACGTCTTCGCTCGCTAACTCGGAAAGCAATAAACTCAACCAGCTAGGTTTGGAAACTTGCTCGACGAATTTATCAGCATTCTCAATAAATTTCTTCGGATCGTGGTCGTGTAGCAGATTCAAATTTATTCGCTGTCTACGCATCAAGTCGAATGCAGAAAGATAATTGCAATTGTCTAGATAAAATCCAATGATATACAAGGACAGAGCTCGTGGTTGTACGCACTCCAAGTTTCCACGAGGCATTTGTAGAATAGTTTTCGAGTCCTTCGGGATTGCTGCAATCAGTTGAGATCCCCTCTCTATCCGTCTCACGTTTAAATCTGAAAATATCGATTGCAATTATGATACAACCAACTTAACTCTCTAAACTCTATTCAAAACTATACCTAAGAATTTCTCATTAGAATTTTCCCATGGCTTGACAGTTAGGTCTTGTTCGACCAACTTGTCGAAATTTTCTTGATTTATGCTCACGCATATTAACGTGTGTTGCGAAGTTGTGAGAAGCAAAAATTCCGAATGAACAAAAAAACTGGTAACATTATTAGTTATCTGCTTTCCATTTATCGCGAAGCAGTTTCTATAGGATAGCGATAGAACGACGTGTTTTTCACCTATTTTCACAATCTCCACTTTGTAAGTGTGATTTAATAATTGTATGTCGATTGGAATTAATTCCCCTTCCCTTGAAAATTTAACGATAGAATTTTCAAGGACTATGTAAGCTTCTTTCGCGTTAGGAGAAGGAACAATGTGATGAATTAAATCTAACATATGATGCATTTCTCTGAAAATAAAGTATAAGAGTAAATGTCGAATGAACGCCACATTTAATATTTTCGTAAATACGGACTTACTTTATTTTTATTTGACTCTGAGTTTCATTGTCTATTGCGTTTAAAGTTAAGACACAAAGAATACTGTGGCCTGCTTTCGATATCGAACATAAAATGATATTTTCATCGAGCCAAAGAAAATGATGCATATCGGATGGAGAATATTCAAATTCTCCTGGACTAATAACATACGATCCAACGTGTTTGTACTCCATAAATGAATCCTGATTTTTTTTTCACTATTAAGATATAGAAGCCCCTTTTACATAACAATCTCACAGAGTATTCTATATACTTACCGTTACATGTTTGTAGAATATTAATTTATTACTGTCAGAGACACAAAAAAATGCATTACTATCTATCCATGAGTTTTCTACATCCGGTGCAAAGACAATAGCATTTATATATTCGGAAGTCTCTAAAGTTTGATGTGCCATCGGTGGTGGTACAATTCCCATTCTGAGTCCAGTTATTAACAACTTACTTCCATCGATTATTCCAACGACAGATTTGTCGTTTATACTTTTGCCTCTACTATGATTAACGCACCAATAATAATCGCAAGTGATGAATTCTTTGAGTGTCACAAAAATTAATCTTTTGCAAAATACAGTTGTGCTCCATGTCGCGCATAACAGTGGATTATCAACAGTGAATCTGATTGTTTCTTTCAAATACCAGTGGCAATTATTTTCTGTCCACAGTTGCAGAATTGAAGAAGAATCTTCCTTCATTTGACACCAAATGGTTAAAACTTCTGAGTCTGGAGACCAAAATAAATCTTTCACCTGCAATACAAGTTACAAAAAAATTTATAAGTTAAAATTAGTGAAACATAAAGCTTGAATTACTATATAAGAAAAAGAATATATATATATATATACCTTAATTTCATCCTGCTTAGAAGTAAGTGTGAATTCTCTGTGCTTCAAGCCATTCTTCTCAAAAAGAGCAATAACGTGCTTATTCGCCAAGTTCTGTGTTGTTGCAATTAAACTGCCAGATGGTTTCCATGATAGTGGTTCTTGTAGACCACTGGTAAGCTCGCTTGTGTATTGTAAAATACCTTCCCTATTAAATACTTTAAATTGTCGTACTGCAGTGTCTCTGTTTAAGAAACCAACAGCGAATAACAAGCCATCTTCACGCCAAGTTATCCTGCATAATTCATCGTCTGATTCATTTTTAGATAGCTGTGTTGGCTTTGCCACTGCTGCTTTCTTTCCTTCTGATCCGTGAAACTGAGTTTCTTTTCTACCCCATCCAACAGTTACAAATTGTTTCTGACCAAATTCTGGAGCATGCAGGTCAACCTAAAATATATAAATTTATAAACATTAAGCAATCGTAAACTTTCATACATTATTCAAAATCATAGATTTGATAAATTGATTAGAAATATATTTACCTCCGATATTATATCGAAAGTAGATACCATTGTAATTACAGTACCATAATCTGTAATTACTATTATTATTTCGTGGTCTGGGCTGAGTTTCATACATTGCAAATCTACGTTCAACTGACTTATTACTTCGCATTCAAATTCAGATTCTACATTTATTCGCATAATATCACCAGATTTGCAGGCACCATACAATTCTTGGGTAACGATAGAATACTCCAAACCGACGAATTCTAATTTCTCGTCGATATTAAAGAAAATAATATCTTTCTCATATTCAGATGGTAGTTTGTATATTTTATTCTTTAATAATATGTACAAATCATCATTTACTGAATTAACAGCGTGCAATATCGGTGAATCGCTTGGAATCTCATTCTGTAAAGATTCTAAACGTCGACTGACACGTCGAGTCACTGTCAAATTTTTCATTATTTATTAACAATTTATATCTACGATATACAAAAGTATTATAAGAGTCGATCTTTGTTAATTATTGTACGAAAATGTGTCCAAACATTAACCTTTACGCGATTGCGAGATAAAGTAAGAGGTTATGTTTGATCATGCTGCAACATGCGCAGTGCTGTAGCTATAGAAAACAATGTATGATCCCATAGCAACAGTTCGCGCTAAAACCACGGAAACCGTTTTTTATTTATAAAAAAATGTGTTTTGTCTATAAAATTATTTCAACCCCTATGTTTAATTTATCCTCACAATTAACATCATTCCACGCTAAGAAGTATTTCCAATTTTCATTTATAATTCTATTTTTCTTCGGGTCGCTAAGAGCGCCAGTTTTACGGTCGTATTAGATACTGTACTGACGCTGAAACTAATAATACAAACTGATGTAAACAAAGAAAAAAATGTGTAGGAAAAAATATATTTTCATAAACACATGATTTCCTATAAGTATTTGTCCAAAACAACATTTCAATCCAGGTCGCAAACATTAACATTGTTTCGGTCTGTTTAATATTTAATATTACTTATAATTTTCACACATTGAGGTTAACACAGTACAGTACAATACTATGTACATAAACAGATTTACGCTATTAATCATTTTGTATATATTTTCTATAATAATGACACAATAATCCTACAAAGTATCAGTAAACGATAAAAACAAATGCATTTTAACCTCTTAATTCAATTTCTCCTAATCTTAAAATATAAATGACACCATGGATGCAAACAATGTTGACGACGAAGACGAAGATATCGTCATACAGGTATGTTGACTCTTGTCACAAAAATAATATTATTATTATATAATAACAGTTTTGCTTCTCATCTTTAGGGTAGTGCCCTGTATGAACATTTACATAATTTGGGTTACACAGACTTTACGAGTGTAGCCGTACTCAAATCAACAACCAAAAACAAAGGAAGAAGTTTTAGATTTATTGTAAATTTTATTTTACTTCAAACAAATCCATGAACGTATTATCATTCGATACAATAAATATTTATGTACTTTTAGGACTTTATACACTCTGCAAAAAGTATTTTCAAGAAACTATTTGTCGTATACTTGAGAATAATTCAGGTGATGTGTTAATACATAGTTTCTTATGGTAACATATTGTAAAATATTGATAATATAAAATATTTTTTGTAATAGGATGATACTGTATCTAAAAAGCAAGTAGGAACTATTTTAAACGCAAAGGTTCTTTTAAATGATCATGCTTGTATAATACATGGTTGTCTCGACAAATATAATTGTAAATCATGGAGGTAAATATCTAAATTTATTCAATAAATTAGCAAATATTAAAAGTTAATAGGCATGACAAAAATAACACAAATAGAATGCTCAAAATATTAATGTTTTACAGGACTATGCTATTGAAATTTATTTTATTAGGTGCAGTTTTAACTTCCCCGGTGTATATTCCATTTGGTACACGATATAAAAGTTCAACAAATTTATTTATATTATTTACATTATTGTATGTTGGTTACATTGAATATACAAGAGTATACGCGCATAGGGATTTAAAAACTGTCGTATCTTTACAAAATGATTTATTCGATCTTTATAAGAAAGGATTGAAGATTTTAAGATACGGATATAAAATAAAGTTAAACAAGAGGAAATGTTCTCAAGAGTTTAAGTAAATTTTTGATACTATGTGTCAGCTATTCTGCAACTATTCTTCTGTAATTTTAACAATTAATATTTATTATTTACAGTGATCTTACAGCAGGTAGATTGAAGTATTTACAACCCATAACAGAAAATTTAGTGAAGTGTTTGGAGCATGCTTCGCGCACTTACTATCACGTTTCTTTAATTCTTACAAAAATATTACCAATAAACGTGTTTCACGAAGATTTACTAACAAGATTTGAAATTGAATCATTCGAAATACGGGGTGAAATAAATTATCAAAAATTAAAAGTAAGAACGAAAAGTATCTTTCAATTCTAAAATGATTACAACGTTTGTAACAATTAACATCTGTATCATTGTCTTTTTTGGATAGAATTTATACCACACCTATATTCTCACGCAATCAGAGATGTTACACTTACTAGCTATTGCATACGACAACCATACTTGGGAAAAATCTTGCAACAAGATTCCCGAATTAAAATTAGCTTACATAATTCATTTTTTAATCAAATATTTGACAGTTTATAAGAACAAATTGTCGAAAGTGATCGATGCCTATTATTCTTTCAAAGTCGAACCAACGTTATACAAGTACAGGTTAGAATACCTTATATATCTAATAGCTTTTCAATTCATCGATAAAAATATATGTTAGTTATACATCCTTATTATTTTAGAGGATCAGCTTCATCTCAGTGGCAGGATCTATACATGCATCTGTACCTAGGTTCCAATAAGTTACAAGTGGCTTATGGTCATATATTATCGATAATTCGTGATATCGATGACAATATTTACGAAAACATACCACACGAAGATTATGTGGAAAATACGATGCTAAGACTGAACGAAGCAATGAAAGATATCGAAACCGCGAAAAGTTTCGTCGAGTTTAGTAGTTTGTTCCTCGTAAAAACACGAAATGAAAACCGTACGGATAATTATTCGGAGATGAATATGTTAGCACCGGTTGCAAATTCCGATATGCCTGTTGTACACGATTCGGAACCAGAAATTTTGGACGAGGTGTTTGAAGAATACATTAAGGATGAATACTTGAAACCTTTGAGCGAAGAATGCGACGAGATCTTATTGTACAACCATAAGCGGGACAAATCATTATTTAAGAATTTTATGATCGAACTGAAGGATGCTTTAGTCGATAAACAAAAATCCATGTCCATAAGGGAATTGAAAGCACTTGAAAGAATGCAGAAAAATGTAATAAATGAAACAAATTCGGATGATTATCGCTATCGCATTCCTACGCCTCCACCAATGCCATCATTCGATAATGCACTCTCAATAGAACAGCAAGACGATACAATTAAGATGCAATCTAATAAATCACCCCAAGAATCTAAAATTGTTAAACCCATTCTTGAAAGCAGAGAAGATTCGAACGAAAACGATCTACACGGTTCTCTTGCTGAAAAAACATCTCCCATTTTAGCAATACCTCTGCCAATAAGTAACGAGTTTTCGTTAATTTTTCCACCCCCATTTTTGAAAGCTAGCGAGGAAACGTTCACAGGCAGTGGTGAAAATTCGGAAGATGAGGTTATCGAAACAAATAATGAAAATTGATGTAATAATTGAAATAAATCGAACATTACTAATAGCAGTAGCTTCCACCAATTATGTTTTCTATAACGAAATAAACATGTGTGTATTTTTTACCGATAGTTTCCTAAAAAAAAAAAAAAAAAACTAAACATCGATTAAAGTATTATTTTTATGATCATTTATTTACAACTTCGAACAAAATTACACACTTTACCTAGGGTTTCGTTAAAATAAGATTTCGTTTGAACATTTTGCGTTTTGCATATACTAATGATAATGAGAATTACTACAAACATTAACATGTATAATATTACTATCAATGTAGATGTCTTTTACGATAATGAAAGTGATTTTATAGTTTGATAATTAATGTGCATCATACGATGTACAAAATGCGTCAACGTATGAACAAAAATAGAAATAAATATTAGAAGTTAGTACATTATTCACGTTAATGGAATTGCAGAATTGAAACAGACAATCTTTAATACGTCTTATAACCTATTATTGCGTAGTCTGTGCAATATAATAGTAAATATTAGATATTTCATAAAAAAAAAAAAAAAATACTGACGAAATATTAAGAAAAAGTACTTAGGTGCGAGTTATACAATAATTTCTTTTACAATAGAAACATACATGCAAATCGCTTAGTCATTTCTTGCTAATTAAACCCTTTACGGACGGAGCCGTTCGACGAGCGAGCGTCTCTGGGCAGCTATTTGCCAACATGCGTCAAAGGGTTAATGTTTAATTTTTCTAGTGAATCACATTGAGTACAAATGAATGACGATATATAAATTTATTTATGCTTCAAAAAAATTAAAAATTGCTAATATAGTTTATCAACAAGAAAATTCTTTCCGTTACGTAATTAGATTGTTCGTAGAGTGAATATCGAGTTATTTTTCGTATTATTAATTGCGACATGCCAGTGACGAATCGACAGAAATAACGTTACTTTGCAATTTAAACATCTGGGTAAAACAAAAAAAAAATATTTGAAGTATTAATGTATATTTGGTAGGTCTGGTTGATTTTAGAAATGAAAAGACGTGATATAGTTCGATACTATTCACTTAGGAAGTATTTCTAATTCCTCTTCTATAGTTATCGTTCCCTAGTATAGTTAAGGAAGTACAAGATTCGAAACATACCGAAGGAAGCAAAGTCATATGTATATAAATGTATTTATCTTTGAGTACTGTTGTTTCATAAAATTCAACTAAACAATTATATATAATATTCCTTCATAGGAGGAACGAAATACATTTTGAACTCTGCTGTACAATATAAATACCATTCTATAAGTTAATTCAAAAGCGCTATAACGCTAACCATGGATGATAACGAATGGCTTCGCGACTCCGATCTCCATAGTCGTAAGTAACTTCTACTCCGACAGGTATATTTTCTTTTGCCGTAAGTACCAAGTGAGGCGTCGAACCTACCTCTATGACTCGTGCAATTAAATTACCATTTCTTGAATGGTTTACTAGTCTACCTAACTTATCAGTCTCTGCTGTTGCATCGACGCTAAAAATCCAAGGATACACAAGTGATGATCAGTTTGTAATATTTCACAGAGATATTGGACGGAACTACAGGTTGACGTAACCATAATAATTTCATTCTTATTAACACTTTAATTTATGAGATACGAATGACGATACTTACCAATACTGATGATTACGGTGTTGAAAATAATACATATAACATCCGGTGTTATGATCTTGAGCGTATAGATTTTCACGCTTTTTTGCTGTTATTTGATCGATCAATTCACCAACATATTCAACTACGAACTCGCCTTTTGTGAATGCTCGCGTTGTTACAACCCCACGACCCTTGCCGCTAAAATGTCTTATCTAGAAAAAAATATTTGAAAAGTTAAGAAAGATAATATTTTCCATGCAAGTTGATTTCTATCAGCTCCTTTACCTCCAAACCCTCTTCTACTTGACAAAGCACTTTATTTTCCATATCGCGTTGTTTTTCCTCTAATACAGCTTTCTTAGATTTTCTCACACTTCGGCGTATCGGGAAATAATCTGTGAGCTTGTGATTTGTACTTTTAACGTTTGTAGAGTCCGTCGCACGATGACTCGTAATTAGATTGCTATTCAATTTTCTACGGCCACGGTTAGAAGGTTTCTTTAAAGGTTGTTGCTCCGAACAAGACGTCGATACCGCAGACTTCTTATCCTTATCGTCGTTTGTATTTCGTTCGTCTAAATCTTCTAATTGATTGTTTGGCATGTTTATCCTGTGTGGCGTCGATGGCCCGTGAATTGGTACAGCAACAGGTGTTTCTAAAATATTTTGTAATAATACACGATGTATTTATTAAAAAACTTTTGTATTTGTCGACGTAACGGTATTATTTACAAAATGTATATCGTCTATACGAACATTACCATCTGTCCTGAACTGAGTAACGTCCGTAATAATATCATTTTGTACACCGGTAGTTTGTTCATGTCCGTAAAAGTTTTCTTCAAAGGATACTATGGAAGCTTTACTCTTCGAGACATCAGGGCTCGAAATGTGTGCGATCTAAGTTTGAGAAATATATAATGCTCTATTAAATCCACAAATTAAATTAATTTTTAAAATGTTTTACCCGTGCGTAACAGAAGGAACCGATGCACATGGAAGATTTATGTATTTCATCCGGGTCATTGTTCTCTATATTTCTACTTTTATCTAATTTGGCTTCCTTCTTCATTGGTGAACCTGTGTCGTTGTATTGCAAGGATAAAACAGCAGATCTCGTACGAACTACGTTTCTCGCTTGTACACGTTTTCGTCTTCCTGCAATTAAACCGAACTCTGTGCGTATAATTCGATACCAAGAAACGAGACATATAATAAAAATAAAAAAAGAGTATAATCGTATAATACAGACGATACTTGAATATTAAACATGTTTAGTATTCGTTCAAGAGTTATCAACTAACATGCCATTTAGATACTTGAGAGGTTTTACAGAAATTCATAAAATGTTCGACTAACAAACGTCTCTAAAATAATGCTCAAAATGGAGCGAGGAGGAAACGAATCTATCAAAACATAACCTGACTACAAAACGAAATCTTAAGAGAAAGTACGGTCGAATTTTTTAAAATCGCACTTCTACCTTTCACCATGTTACCGCTCGATGTCCCTGTATAACAAACCAATACTGAATTTAATCTTCTCATACAAAATTTTCGTTCCGCGCGAGTTACCCGTTCCGATTTCCTTGGCCACTGGTCGACGCTAATTCGCTTTATGCAAATGATTCTTAATAATTCGAATCTTCACTCTGGCGATTACCAAACAGGCTTTCCCCATTCATGCGTTCGTAAATTTGCATTTGACTCGAAAGAAACGAATAATTTCCTAGCGTTTTCGTTCAAAATTACGGCCGACTTGTTCAGAGCATCTTCCTAAGGAGACGAAATCGAAATTACAAACAACCTCGAAGCAACACACCGGATATGCCGCCATTGCTCGTCATGTTACGGTAAACTATTATCAAATTAGACAGTATGGCTGTGCAACGGGTCTGAAGGACGATGCGGAGTGTAATACTACGGACAGGGGGGGTGAAGACTAAATTACGGAGGGGAAACGATCTCTGGAGTGATCTTCAGCCATCTTGCTCTGGTCAACCATGGTCAACCATTGCTGCCATCTGTTGAAACCAGTGATGCCAGCCGAGACGCGTTTTTTCGTGGATACGCGGCCGGAATGGCCGTTAACAGTGTCGTATCCAGTGATGGGCAAAACCCTAGGCTTCGAATAAATCTGAAGTTTACTGATATATTTGTCTCGTTTCCTCTTTTGAAAATTTTCCAAAGAAGGAAACGAGACAAACATATCGGCAAACTTCAGATTTTATTTGAAGCCTAGGGTTTTGCCCATCACTGGTCGTATCCAGTGATGGACATTCGTGGGATTTTTCCTTCGAGGTATTCCTTTCTGCGCATGCGTAAGCTGACGTCACAGCTACATGTCGTCTGCTACCATACATGTATCCGAACCGCCAGAGGAGGTGCATTTAAGGGGCCTGTGCAATTTTTCCGCTTTTTTAACGGACAAATTAAGGACAAGAGTGTTAGTGTTCGTGAGTGTACTATTAGGGAAAATTAAAAAACAAATGGATAATGAATCGCAGCCGTCCACGTCAGGAATCACCGAGGAAAAGAAGGGGACATTATATTTTGTTCCTTACTGGGATCCAATGGTACCCTAAATTCTAAGTAAGTGTATACAGCAGTGAGGACTGCAACGCTCGCTCCAATGCGAATGATCAGGAAAAATCCCACGAATGTCCATCACTGGTCGTATCCATGGTAACAGAAGGGGCATTATGGCTATTGTTGTGGCTATGACTGCGTAAAACATGAATATATTTGTCTTTATTATTTATATATTGCCTATACTTTTATATTGCCTTTATACATTGTCCTATCTTTATCCTTAAATCATGAATATATTTGTAAAATTATGAGGGGGTAATTAAGATACCCCTTTTTAGTCGCGCGTATACTTGACTGATGCTACGTTCGCCGCGCATGCGCGGAAGCACGCTTCTCGGCTGGCATCACTGGTTGAAAAGCGGGAAAATTCAAATAAACGCCTGCACGTATTATGGATTATTGCAGTAGCTTACCGATCTACATAATTCTATGTAGTATCACGTATAAAAATCTATACTAATGATTTTATTTAATAAAAAGGAGTACAAGTAGTTAGACAATATACAAATGGGTAATATACAAACAAGGGGTATTCGAATACTGACATTTCAGTGTATTCCTAGTAATAAGGTAAAAATATATTCTCCATGGATATATATACAGTTTCTAAATAAAATAAATGCTCGATTTCTATTTTCATGATACGAAATTGACTAAATCAAATCATCTCCCGATGTCGTTTAGTTCCTCGAACTCGTCGCTAGGTGACGTTGTCAGCCGCGCGAAGCTCGGATCGATCGTATTAGAACGGTGTTATTTTTTAGATAGATTTAGGTAAGTAATCGTAGAATACGCGGCGGAGGTGTATTATTTTAGCAAATCGATAGTTCGGAACCCCTCGAATTTCGCGAACGAATCGAAATCCGCTGGAACGCGCATTATTCGTGATTTCTGGGTCGAGTTAGCCGTTCGATTCTTTTCTTTTTACCGCGGATACTTTAAATCAACTAACGATCAGCGCTGCGCTTCGGCGACGTTGCCAAACGTTCGCACGGGCTATATTCGTTTGACCGTAACCACGCGCGTGCGAACACATGATACGCGATATGCATGGTTTGTTTACCGTTCATTGTGATTCGGAAGAACACGTGCTCGATTAAAGTGATTGTTAAAATTCTAGTATTCGTGTGAACACGTGCGCTAGCGACTTCTCCCCTCGTCTCGTCGATATTACTCGAGGCAGTGACGTACGATTTGTGCCACCGACCGCGGACGAGCCAGCAAACGGGAAAGCAATTTATTTAAATGGTATTAAAAACAAACACGGATCCATCGAAATTTTCTTAGACGAGTCGAACAGAGTTAGGGAATCGATTTCACGAATGACAATTAACAATTCGTTATTATATCGAGACAGAGTATGTTACGTTTGTAACGTTCGACGATATTATATGCGTCGAGAGGCATTCGTTTCATTTTAAATTTGCATGCCTTGAAAAATGTAGTTACGAAATAGTCGACAGATGTCAGAATTTCCTGCTGTTTTTTCATTGGCAGCGAAAAAGTTCGGAATAAATTTATTTTACACGCGTCCGAATCGAAATATTTATAAAGTCGAGAGAGTTTCTATTGATCAGGATCTAACGGTTGATTTTTTTTTTTTCGAAAGTGCCGCAATTTTTTGGATGACGCGCTCCTGAGAACCTCCCCTTAAACCAGTGACTCTCAACAAACATAATCAAATATGAAAACCGTACGCGGTATACAGGCTGTCCCAAAAATGTTGTAACACCTTGAAAGGGGTGGTTCGGAAGGTGAATTTGAAACTACTTTTTCCTGAGCGAAAATGTTGTACGAGGCTTCGTTGAGGAGATATTAACGGAAAACACTGACCAATCAGAGCGCGCGTATACCGTTGGAGCGACTAGCCGTCCGCGCTTATACGCTACAGTGGTCGCTCCACCGGCATACTCGCGCTCTGATTGGTCAGTGTTTTCTGTTAATATCTCCTTAACGAAGCTTCGGACAACATTTTCGCTAAGGAAAAAGTTGTTTCAAATCACCTCCCAAACCACCCCTTTCAAGGTGTTACAACATTTTTGGGACACTCTGTATGCATTACGATATAATAATTCTATTTCATAAATTCGTACGTTCTAAACCGAATAAAAAATAATTTATTTCGCTCGCGATATTTTCTCCCATCGCGAATAATTTATTTATAATTTCGATATAGTACAAATTACCACGAAATTTCCCCTGCGGTAATAATGTTCGCTTTTCGAAAAAGTGTCCCGTATAAGTTTCAATTTCGTTCATCTGTCGTGTTCTCTCGGCGACGGTTGAGAACCACTGGCCCCGAACGCATCGATTCGGCAACGCCGCGCGTTATTCCGCAAGCAGCGGCCATAGCTAGCGCGTGTGTTTTTGTATTTGCATCGCGGTGCACCGTGGGCCGGGCGAAAGCCAAGATGGCGGCAGCCGTGTTTGGCGAACGCGTTTCGAGTGTGTGCTCGGTCTAGACCGCATAAATGGCTCGGCCTAAGCGCACAGTACGTTCCCACGCTGTGATATACTGATCCGCACAATTCGCCAGGTGTTCGATATCGTTCGTGTGATGTCCGTTTGACGAGACACGAACCACGAGATTCTTAAGGGAGGAAAAAAGTGTCCGTCTCGTGCACCCTGTCACTGTTCAGCACCTTCAACCGCACGCCGAGGATAATATTCGCCGTCGTCGTTCCGCAGAGGTGGTCCGTTCGTCTCGTATCATTCGCGATCGCGAGGACGTCGATAGATCTTTTGTCATGGTGAGTTTTCTTTTTGTTTCTGTTTTTTTTTTTTTTTTCGTTTATTGTCGTCGCGCGTTAACAAACGTTCGCGGGAGGGCGCGCTTTTTCTCGCGCGACGTTGTATTTTCTTCCGCGAGAGCATCCATCTCTTGGCACGACTAACCTATAGACGCGATGTATACGCACCGTCTCTCTTATTGTAATTTCAAATGACTCACACCGTTCTCCCTCTCTGCGTTCTTTCTCGCCCCCCCCTTCCTCTCCCTCTCCGCCACCACCCCTTCCTCCATCTTCTCCTCCTGCGAGCTGAATAAAATACGTCTGTCGAGTAATAAATAATAAATAGTTCGTTCAACTTCCGAATTTCGTTCGTTTCGATCGAAACGAATTTCCATTGGCACGAACGTGGAAACACGAAATTTAAGTACTATCTGCAACAAAACTCTAATTACTGTTTTGAGTAATATACGTTCGTAGTTAAATGTAAATAAATTGCAACGATTGTGCAGTGAATTGCATTGGGTTTATTTCGTTTCCAAACTTCATCCGTTTAATTGAATTATTTCCATTGTCGCAATCATGGAAACATGAGACCGATGGTATTCGCGATAAAAGCATTTGAATTGTTATTTTAAGTAACGAATAACTTGGAAAATAATTACAATTGAATGCAGACAATTCGTCACTTGTTTCTATTAAAGTCATCTACAGGTATTTAAATAATTATAATTTGTGTCTATAACTAGTCTCTATTTAATTTGCTACATAACCTCTACGTTGATGATTTCTTAACCAATTTTAATGTGTAAACATTGACATAACATTTGTCCGTTTAAAAATTGTTCAGGACAGTTCAACCGAAAGCTTTCTGTTATATTTCATTAAAAAATTAAACTCGATGAGCGAAAAATTAAATTAAATAGTGGACATCAAAGCGAATGTATATAAGTTGTAACAGATATAGTAAACATACTGCGAATTAATAATTTTGTAAAATATCAAAATGTTCATTTTAGTCAGCTAAAAGGGATAAGGATGCAATGAACGAAGACAGTAGCAGCGACGAAGATGAAGATCCCGACAATATGGGAGTGCCAGGTAAATTTTTGGAACAGGTATTTAAAAAGAAATTTTATAATAAATTAATTAACAATGTTTTCTTCAGGCGGTGGAAAAGATCTGGCCACTGCTACCGGTATCGCCAATATCAAGGATGAGAAACCGGCGGATGCCCCATCTAATCTTATGGTTAAAGGACAAGGGGGGATAAATAGTAAGAATTAATTTAACATATTCGTAATACATTAATTAGTAACTTAAGTAATTTATATCGATATTAAAAAAAAAAAAAAATATTCTTTTGACAGTGATGAATCAGAAGTTTGGTAGTAAAATTCCTGGAGGATTGGTAACTAAGACAGGAATACCTGGTTACGAAGTGGTGCGCGTGGGAGGATCGCAGGGTGCACCACCTGGTTTTGTCAATGCGAGTCAGTTGAGTCAACTGGGGCAGTTAGCTGCAGCTGGACCGTACGGTTTTACACCAGGGTTGGCGTCTTTCGCAGGCTTTAATCCTGCTGCTTTTTTTCCACCGAGTATGTATCGATATCTCGTTGCAAAATCTTACTATCTTATAACAAGGTCACATCTTTATTTTCATGTGTGCTGTGCAATTCGAGTATGCGTTTAATGTATGTATGAATTAGCCATGCACATACATTACATAGGAGTGACTACATGTGTAATAAGACTGTAATTTTGTTTCATTGTTGTATTGCACATAACATTGATAATTGTGACATCTATTATAACAATAATGACATCGCCAAAGACAGAATCGATAGATCATAAGTATATTATTATCCCCAGGCATGGATATGAGCTTGATGAGTGGTTTTATGGGTATGCCTGGAATGAACATGGCTGTTAATCCCCTTGTACAACTGTTAAACCAAAATGGTTTACATCCAAACTGGCCAGCTGGGCTGTCAGGTATTCTCGTTTATATAAACTCAATGTTCCTTTTTTTTCCTCGACGTATCAAATAATTAAATAGATCTCCCGTTCATTTTTTCAACTCCCATTAAAGCACAAGTATACAAATATTCATACAAACTGTTTCTCTATGTTCCATATCATTCTGTATTCCAAATACTCTCTTATCGTAGGATAAAATATTTCTGGTATAACAACAATTATACAGAACATTATTGCAGGTAAAGCTGTGTCTCAGTTGTGGATGAATGCTGGAGATCCTACTAAAATGACTATGCAACCTACTTTACCAGAAGAGGAAGAGGTGGATGACGAAGATATGGGCGTTGCGGAAACGTACGCCGATTACATGCCGACAAAACGTATGCGCGATTTATTTAAATATGTAGTTTGGTACTTCGGCTCGCGAATTGCAGTTTCTTAACCATTTTTCTCTATAATCGTCGACAGTTAAACTAGGACGGAAACATCCAGACCCCGTCGTAGAAACGGCATCGTTATCTAGCGTTGAACCAACAGATGTCTGGTATAAAGTTTCAATACCGGAAGAATCAATACGAACCGGGGCTTTATCGGCGTTACAGCTCGAATCTATAACGTACGCGTCCCAACAGCACGAGCACCTTTTGCCAGACGGTTCGCGTGCTGGTTTTCTCATTGGTGACGGTGCAGGAGTTGGAAAAGGACGGACCATAGCTGGTATCATATTTGAAAATTATTTAAAAGGGAGGAAACGCGCTATTTGGGTTTCTGTCTCGAATGATCTCAAATACGATGCAGAGCGTGACTTAAATGACATTGGCGCATCGAAAATTGAGGTATTCTAACTTTATTCTGGATTAAGAAGCGAATCGTATTAGTCTTAATGGTAGCAAATTTAACGCACCGTACCTGTAAACGATTTACATGAAATTTATACGTAGGTGCACGCATTGAACAAGTTCAAGTACGCGAAAATTTCGTCGGCCGTGAATGGAAATGTAAAGAAAGGCGTGATATTCAGTACGTACTCTGCTTTAATCGGAGAGTCCACGCAAAGTGGAGGCAAATATAAAAGTCGATTGAAGCAACTCTTACAATGGTGCGGTGAAGACTTCGATGGTCTGATTATCTTCGACGAGTGCCATCGCGCGAAGAATTTGTGTCCTACGGGTAGCTCCAAACCAACTAAAACCGGTACGTATATAACATAGTATATAATACGATTCATGCGATACAGAATCGATACTTAACGATGTATTTGCAGGTTTGACAGTTCTGGAACTACAGAACAAACTGCCCAAAGCCAGAGTAGTGTACGCCAGTGCCACGGGGGCATCCGAGCCCCGGAACATGGCGTACATGGTTCGGCTGGGAATGTGGGGCGAGGGAACCCCTTTCCCCGAGTTTACCGATTTCATTACCGCTGTCGAGAAACGAGGAGTCGGTGCAATGGAGATCGTGGCGATGGACATGAAATTGCGCGGCATGTACATCGCCCGGCAGCTCAGTTTTCACGGTGTAGCTTTCAAAATAGAAGAAGTACCGCTATCCAAAGAATTTACCGCAGTATACGATAGTTCAGTTCGATTGGTGAGTACCAAGGAAAATAAAAATAAAAACCGCCATATATTCAACGGTTCGCTAAATATTCCTTTCGAATTCGACGCAGTGGGTCGAGGCGCTGCAAAGGTTTCAAGAAGCGGCCGAACTGTTGGATGCCGAGAATCGCATGAAAAAGACGATGTGGGGCCAGTTTTGGTCGTCCCATCAGCGATTTTTCAAATACCTGTGCATCGCCGCTAAAGTGAAGCATGCCGTCGCGGTTGCTCGCGAGGCTGTCAAGTGCGGAAAGTGCGTTGTGATTGGTCTACAGTCCACCGGCGAGGCTCGCACGTTGGAGCAACTGGAACGCGACGACGGGGAACTCAGCGACTTTGTCTCCACCGCGAAGTAAGTAATCGATAGCGACGATTTTTATAGGGTGGAATAGAAGAACGATAAAAAACTAGTACACCTACGGGACGATTCTCTCGCTAATCCTTCACTTTTCAGAGGAGTGCTGCAAACGTTGGTCGAGAAACACTTTCCAGCGTCGGATCGCAATCACATACAGCGAGTTCTGGGTATCGAGCCGTCGAAAATGCAGAGGTTGGAGGACCTCGACGACATGGACGGTGCAGGTGGATCCGCGGGCGGTAGCAAGAGGAAACCGATACGACAAGCAGCCCAGAGGGCTTCGAAGAGAGTCCGTACCTTTCCATCGGACGACGATTTTACCGACGACGAGAGGAACGGTGGTCGCAGTTCCGACTCTGAATACAAACAAAGTGGCAGCGAGAGCGAGGACGATCACAAAACTGACGTGGAGAGTAATATCACCTCCGATTCTTCCTTCCAGTACACCGAGTCGGACTCTGGTTAGTCTCACAAAACAAGAACTCTGTTACTTTTTGAAATATTAACCGCGATCCATAGATCGAATAGTGACGATTTGTCGCTCGTGTTGCAGATTCGGGCGATAGACGAAAGAAGAAAGGTAAAAAGCAAAAGAAACCGGTGAAGAAACGCGCAAGCTACGCAGGTGCCGCCAGTGGAAATGCAGCAGCTCGTAGTCGAGCACCGTCGAGAGACGCTGTCGAGCGTGCCTACCTCATGAAGAAAGAGTTGCTGTCGCAGATAGAAGACCTAGGCGAACGACTACCACCCAATACCTTAGATCAACTTATAGACGAGTTCGGTGGGCCAGAAAACGTCGCTGAGATGACCGGTAGAAAAGGGCGAGTCGTCCAAACGGAAGACGGCACCATTCAGTACGAATCTAGATCCGAAGTTGACGTTCCATTGGAAACTCTTAATTTGACGGAAAAACAAAGGTACGTGCACAACGGAATATATAGATGAACTGATTGTAAAAGAAAATGTGAATAGCTCAGTGGTTAATTTCGCTACAGGTTTATGGACGGTGAAAAGACTGTGGCCATTATCTCAGAGGCCGCTAGCAGCGGGATATCTTTGCAAAGTGACAGACGAGCAAGAAATCAGATGCGCCGGGTGCACATCACGCTGGAGCTCCCGTGGAGCGCCGACAGAGCGATACAACAATTTGGACGTACGCATCGTTCGAATCAAGTGAACGCACCGGAGTACATATTCCTGATCTCAGATTTGGCGGGTGAGCGAAGATTCGCTTCGATCGTCGCTAAACGTCTGGAGAGTCTCGGCGCGCTCACACACGGAGACAGACGAGCTACGGAAACGAGGGATCTCTCGCAATTCAATATCGATAACAAGTATGGACGTTCGGCCCTAGAAGCAACTATGAGGACTATAATGAAGTTTGTACTCTTACGTGTTTCTATAGCACAGAACAGAATTTCATTGGATTAACGATATTATTTAAAAATGCTAGGTACGAAGCACCGCTTGTGCCACCCCCTCAAGACTATCACGGAGATTTCTTCAAAGACGTGGCCGACGCGCTGGTGGGCGTCGGTTTAATATGCAACAGCGAAAGCACGCCCGGCGTACTCACGCTGGACAAAGACTACAACAACATGTCGAAATTCTTGAACCGTATTCTTGGCATGCCGGTCGATTTGCAGAATCGCCTGTTCAAGTACTTCACCGACACCTTGAACGCGATCGTCACGCAGGCGAAGAAGACCGGCCGGTTCGATATGGGTATACTCGATCTGGGCACTTCGGGAGAGAACGTGCGGAGAGTGAAATTGTATCGTTTTCTGCGGAAACACGCCACTGGTAAGGCGCCAACGGAGCTCCACGTTGTTCACGTCGAGCGCGGGATGAATTGGTCCGAAGCATTGGACAAGTGTTCCGAATTGACGGGATCGAAAGAAGGATTTTATTTGAGCCATCAGATCCGTAATGGAAAACAAACGGCGATCCTTGCGGTTGCCGTGGATACTGGCAAGAAGAAGTCCGAGAGCAAAAAAGATCAGTTGTACATGGTTTACAGGTATAATGTTGTTTATCTTTTATTAAATTACTCGTAAGTTGAAGAAAGAAATTATTTACATTTGTCGATAGGCCCAACACAGGATTACAATTAAGGCAAGAGACTCTAGGAGAATTAGAGAAGAAATATAAGAAAGTATCTTCGGACGAAGCGGAACCCCATTGGTCGCAGCAATACGATGCTTCCGTAGATACGTGTTCGCACGCTTATTGGCGTGGTAATTGTAAAAATGCAACGCTTGGCATGGACTGCGAGGTCGGACTCCGAAGGCGTTCCTATAATGTCCTTTCCGGTTCCGTATTGAGCGTATGGAGTCGAGTAGAAAGCATTCTAGCAACGCGTTCCGGTCACAACTCTAAGATGCAAGTTGTACGCTTACGAACTGGTAAGTTCAATGTGAAAATATCGTTTCTTTTTTAAATCGTAAGGTAAATCTAATAATCGAATCGATTAATAAATAAAGAATGACAACAAAGAGCTTTTGTTACAGACGAAGGTTTGAAAATTGTCGGTACCCTAATTCCAAAGTCCTGTATGGAGATACTGCGGCAAGAACTTTCATCCGATTCGGAGAACACCGAAGACCTCTCATTTTGAACATTTCGTTCCTTCGCTTTACAGGTAAAAAATAAATAAAAATTAACGCGAAACATAGGATCCGATTTAAGAAGTATCATAGTCTGCCGCGAGCTTGCTTTTAAATATATTTATTAATACTCGAACAAGAACGCTATCGATGTTCATCTAATCGTTGAACGTAAGAACGGAACTTGACCTTTGTCTGTTGTCAAGAGCAGGACCAATGGAAGCGACACTACAGTGATTCGTGGACAAATCCCTCTTCCTGAGCTTTGCGACAGAATTCGACGAAGAAGGGGGTGCACCTGCAAATATATGCCGAAGACACGGATACGTGCGTGTTATAACTGCCAGGAGGTATAAAGGTTGATTCCGAAGTGAATCTGAATCGCCTGCGTTGTTCGACTGTATTCGAATGACGAGTGAGATGGAAACGCGCGGCACAAACAATTCCAATTTTGCGATCCTAAGAACACATTGAAATATCCGAGCTTGTCTCTTCGTTAGACTCTCGCGTTGTTATTTTATAAGTTTTAACAAAGCCTATTGCTCACCTATTGCATCTCGATACACGAACGTCATTACGTAGAACCTTCTTTCTCCATTTCTTTTTGTTTTTAATTCGTGAACTACGCCCGTGTTACGTCGGGAATGTAACACGCGCGTTCTCTAACCCCCCCCCCCCCCCCATTTCATTTTTTACACACACCAAAACAGAGAATATATCGGAATCTATTATATATTTTTGTTCCGTCTTGTAAAGTTTACGATTGTAAATGAAATTCGTCGACATTTACAAAAAAAAAAAAAAAATGCATGACTCTGCGAAACGTATTTGCTGCGTATAGAAAGAGGTGAGGTTAGGTTCCTCTCGAATAGCTTTATTTTGCGCGTCGGCCAATTACAAAGTGATCACGAGGAAAGAAAAGCGAGATTCTTATTGGGAAGTGTGAAGATAAAATTCAATTAGCGATCGTGCTAACCACATCCTGGAAGCGTGACATCCAGTGAGAATCGATTGTAGAAAAAAAAAAAGATATCTTAACTATAGGGGTGGGACTCGCTTATTCGTGTATTGTGATTGATTTAGCGAAGAAAAGTAAGGGTAACCCGGATAAAAATGGAATACGTAGTATTAGCACTGTACGAAAGCAGTGAAGGAAGAGACGATCAATTCTCGCTGGAAAGTACAGAATGTATACGCAAAACTGTTCAACTTTTGTTTGATCGTTGAATTGATCGGATAGTTAATTACGATCGTCGCTACTGCTACCATTAATATTATTACACTACTGCTACTACTATTAGTACTAGTGCTCCCACTGCAAAACTACTATTACTATTATGACCGGGGTGGGGAGACGAGGTAATAAACGATCCTTTTGTTACACATCGAACCTTGCATTGAAACCAAACGTTTGTTTACAAATCAAGTGCCAATGTAGACGTAACATACTTTCCAAATATCGTTGATCGAAGATTAAAGTTCGATGAAATTTTCTTTCGTCCTTTCGTTGGAGACCACGATATAATTTGAAATATTTGTTGCATGTTAATCTCTACCGATAAACTCAAAGAGAAGAAAAATTGGTCGCGACCTTGTCTCCCAATATTCTCCATTTATAAGTAGTCAGCATTAAAGGAAAAAGTTAGATTCGAACGGTACGTACGGCAGTATATTTATATTCAGAATCATAAACTAGTTATGCGGTTCGCATGTATATTGAGTAGATGTCTGTTGTTTGTTTGTACGCCTGGGCGAGTTTCGATAGAGTGCTAAGTGGGATGGATCTCGCAGTCTTATTATCAATGACAGAAAACAATAATGAAAGAGGAGAATTGAAATTAGAGAGTAGAGTAATCCTGGAGGAATCGATAGAATCAGTTTCCAAGTAGAATTCTCCATCGTAACGAGAGACACGCGGACGAAAATGCTCCCGTGTTTCGAGAATGTCGCGGAAATGGAATCGTGATTGTGAATATTTTTCAGTCTTCGCAAACTGTTCTCACTACAAAGAATCGTTTTGATGTAGCACACAGAAAAACCACTGCGTTTCTACGGATACACTACATATTGCATTTATAAACAAAAAGAGAAAAAGAAACAAAGCGAAAGAAAAACAGATTAAAACGGTGTAGCATACAATATTTACGTAGCGTAAATAAGAATATGTATTTGTATCGTATCGTATGTCTTTATATTTGTTTGTGATATTGGATACAACACAGAGCAACCGACAAATTATTTATTATTAATGTTAATTACAGAGAGATCATACGTTGTTTTATTTTTCATCATTTTAACAGAATCGATTATCGAGAACGAAATTCGTCAAACGAATTTGCACAGCTGTTCACTCTCGTCGCGAATGTGGCGATTCTTGAGGGGGGGAAAAAAAAGAAAAATAATACAGTTAACGAAATTAAATATAGAAACGGATTTGTGATTAGAATGGAAGGTTTCAAACTGTAAATATTATATATTGAAAAATATAAAGCAGTTATAGGTCACACGTGTACCTTGCATTCGATATTTTTACAACTTCTTTGTTTTCTTTGTTTTGAGTTCCTATTACAGACAAGAGGTAATTTATAAATGTGGTATCTAGTATACGTGGAAACAGGGCACTGCACTTACTGGAACGACTTCTTTCGTAACGTGCTGTGTTTTGTGAACTCGAATGAGAGACTCTGAAGATATATGCATATATGTATATGTACGTGCGCGTGTATATATACATGTATAAATGTCTCTGTGTATGTAAAATCAATACTTCGTAGTAAAAATGAAAAATAATGTTAAAAAAAAAAATATCAATCTTTTGATATGAAGTTCGATTCAATTATTACAATGTTCCTTCGTTATTGTGTCATATTTCTCCAATGTCGTGCGTTCACTACTATTTTCTTTTCTTTTCTTCTTCTTCTTCTTCTTCTTCTTCTTCTTCTTCTTCTTCTTCTCTCTCTCTCTCTCTCTCTCTCTCTCTCTCTCTCTCTCTCTCTTACTCTTATTGCTTTTAACACTTGTTACGCTACAGAGCATTACGAGAAACATTGATTCATATGCGTATAAAATACATTGGCTTTCAATAAAAAGAAATATAGAAATTGTTTTTCTTTCGTAAGTGCTGAATTCGCACTGTGCAAAATTATACGAACAGCAAATAAAAAACCTTATATAAATATCAGTCTATTGTACTGTGACAAATAGCAACGATTTCATTATCATTTTTACGAGACATAGATTTTATTTAATATTGCGACGCATTTTTCACAGACCTGTTTTTACGTATGGTATATGTTTATAGTCGTGTATATAGGAAATTGAAAGATAAAAGTACAAATATAATTTTATAAATGCGTAAAATTTTTTTCACCGTTGATTTTAACGTTTATTAAATTAACATGTCGATCGTGGATTAAAATTCTATACATAGTTTGATCCACGACTTACGTTAGGTATAAAAAAAACTGTACAGTTCAACATTATTTTTCTTCTTCTTTTTTCAAATTTTCTTAACTCGCTAGAACGAGAACATTCATTCGACCATTCAGAGTTCACTCACGCATAATTACGCACAGCCACGCTCTTTTTAATTTCACCGTGTTTCCTATTTGCGTGTATGTCGCAAATGCATCATCAAATACCTCTTACTTCTACGTATATGCATTCCCATTTGACGAATCACTAACCCATAAGGGTGGAAGTACTTTGGTATCGAACGTTATTTAATGAAAAGCATACAAGAGCATAAGGAACGTGCAAAATCCAACGATAAGACCAAGAATTAGAGAGTCTCGTCTTTTACGCAGATTTATCCTTTGTACTAGACTAGTTACCGCTGGAAATCTATTCGAAATATCGTTTAATCTGGTTTGTATACGTTTAAATGTATGTCTCTGAGTCATCAAATGTTCTCGCGTCTCCATCGCTATAGTTATCTGATCATTGATCAAACGATCCGAGCTAGAAGAAAAAAAGAATCTCCATAAATTTTGTACCCCGATATATGTAATAAACGAAACAGCTTTTGGTATACAGTGACTCCTCAAGTTACATGATTGTGCCTCTACTTATGTCCTTGCATATATTTTCTATGCGTGTATCTATTCACATACGAAATAAAGCTTGCTTTTTCAATATTCAAATCATTTAAGTTGAGAACTTACTGTATATGAACGATATACATTACAATAAAATGAATTGTATAGCAAACTTTACTTACTTGTGAATATGTTGGCTTTCTTTTAAATACATCTCCCGGCGATTCAATCCGCCTACACTTTTGTAGTTACTGCACCATGGAAAATTTATAAACATTCAACAATATATTTAAGAAACAATGCTATCGATATCTCTTAACCACAGGATGATAATTGTACGTACTCGATTTCTTTACGAACACTTCCCAGTAGATCTTCTCGATCTCTTCTGGCCTCAAAATTATTTCTGATCTTACTGAATTCTAGTTTATAATCTTTCAATATATCTTTATGGCGTTGCATGGTATGAAGCATCGCTGCACCATTTGGTTGTAACTCGCTCATTCTCTCATTTATGGAGAATAACTATCGAATACGTATATTTTAGACTAGCGAAACATAGCGATACTTTAAACCTACCTTAGTTAGTAACGCTTCTATCTCAGAGGCCATATTTTCGAAGACATGTTCCTCATCCAAAAGTGGCACCTCATCGGAATTAACAAGCTTGGATCCAGCATTGATGCCAAGCTTGCTAAAAGCCACAAGTTTTGCGTCGATTTCATTCTCTAGATGTCTTGCTTGCCTTCGCAGATCTAAAATGAAAATGCATGATAACAGCAATAGTTTAAACGAAACAAGCTTCGAAGACTATGGTTTCGTAGTTGAAATAACCTGTTACTAGTACTAGAAGGACGAATATTGTAAAAATCGTAAACTGTAACGGATATTTAGAGACGAATAATAACGGAAAATAAATTATGCGAATTTTGTGTTACATATTTTTGAGAGAATGATTTTCATCGTTAGGGTTAGGAAATGTAAGATTTATTTTTCGTGATAACTGGTGCGAAACAGTTCATTTTTAGGAAATTTTATACCTACAAAATTGTTGGAACGAATCGAAATTTTTAATTAATTATTTAAATTATTAAATAACACGATTATAATAATCGTGTTTTCTGTGATCCAAAAGGGTTTCGATTTAGCGAAAGTAACGAATCTTATTCGATAGTAAAAATAACTCGGAATTAAATTTTAATAAGGGATGAGTTGACATTGTTTTCTTTGAAAATACAACTGAAAAAAACAGTTTTAATATCGGAATGACATATGTCAAAACAAAGTGGATGCGATATTACTTGTCGGAGTAACTTTCATTTCTCGATAATCGATGGCAGGAACGATAAGGAATGTAACGTTCGCGTTAAAAAAAAAAGTCTACCTTCCCAATCGACAGCATCTAATGCGTTAGCCATTTGTCGTTGCTCGAATCAGGATATTTCCTTTTCTATTATATGTAGATAGATATTACATACGACATAACACACAGTTCCACGAACAGATGATGGCAGCAGATGATACCTATATAACATAAGTGCGAGACTAAACTAATCTGATGCATAAACACGGTCACCGATTGGAGAGGAAAAATGGCGGAAAAACTCGAAGAAGGATCGTCCCTACGAAACGATAATGGACACTTTGTTTATCTAATCTTTATTTGAACAGCAAAGCAATACTAGGGAACAGTGGTATCGAAGGTCTTTTTAGGTCTGAGAAAATGTTAATATGCTTCTAAGAGGATTTTAAAAACAGATTTGTCTATGGTTCTTGAGAATTTTGTTACATCGATTCAAAAAGAATAGAAGAACTTTTTATTAGGTAAACTGGAAAGTAATGTCGTTTCTTTTACATTAAATTCAAACAAATTTTTTATAAATTTCTATTCTTAATTATTAATTGTATAATCGCTCCCAGTTATCAATAGCCTTTTGCTATCTAGTGTGCAAATTGCCAATGTCAGATCGATAAAAATCAATGAGCTGATGAACGATAAACAAGTATTTAAAATTGAAAGAACGACATTATTTTCCGGTTCACCTAATATTTACAGAATGAAAAATAGTAGAAGGTAGATTTTGGTCATCTCTGTATAGGCTAGTATTGCATCGACGCATTCCGTATGATGACAGTAGAAACTCGTGGTGGTGAGTAAACCGGTTTTATGTGGGATCCCGACGCTAGTTACGATGCTACTACCTGTGACATGCTATCCTGGTATTATTGCCTAGGAGAAGGAGCTAGGAGTAAGATAACAGGAATAACAAATGTAAATTAAAACGCAATTCTCCAAGTCATTATTAATTTAATAACACGTACATAGAATATATTATTTATTATACATATTTTTATAAAATTATTAAAATATATTAGAAGAAAATAACGATACAAAAATGACTTTCTTAGGTAGCTTTCTCCTATCGACTAATGAGAACGAACGGGAACGAATTACAGTATAAAGAAGAACAGGATTTATATCCACTTACGTGGCGTCGGAGGAAATCTGCCTTACCGTCATCGCGGGATAAGTAGGTCAGTTTTAATTCTCGCCATTTGCCGTTCGGTGGTATTTCCGTCTCGAAGGTACAATTTTAACTCCTCTATAAAAGCCAACGCAGCGAGAATCCGTTCATCGTCGTCGTGAACGATCATGTCAGGGAACTGGTCTCTTAGAAGTCGCGATATTATATTCATTTGAGTAGTAGATCTGAAAAAGTAAATAATCGTTTCTTATTAAGTATTAGGAATAATACTTGAAAATAATAAATTATAAATAATAAGTAATAGATAAAGTCACTTATCTATAACTTATATAATAATAAATAATAAATTTAATAACGATTAAAAATATTAAAGGGACCAGAAAGTAATGTCGTTTCTGCGAATGCAAATACTTGTTTATTATTTACCAGCTCACCGTGTACCAATCAATTTTTATCGATCAGGTATTGAAAATGTGCACACTAGATGGCAGAAGGTTATTGATAATGACAATTACATAATTGATTAAAAATAAAAACATACTATAAATTTATCTGTTTGAATTTAATGCAAAAGAGACGACATTACTTTCTGGTCCTCCTAATGATTCAAAGTTATGATTAAAAATACATATTCTTCTCAAAGACCAGTAAGCTTTCTAATTCGTAATATTATTGTTACAGTTAACGAGGATTATCGGAGAATATTTATCCACCTAGAAAAGATTCTCAATCTGGCCTGTCCGTCGACAATGGGCAAGATCTCGATAAGGCAGAACATGAGGCATCCGGTCGTTTTGACGACGTAGGCGTCTGCACAGATTTCCTTGAATGATTTCTCTTCGAGGAACTCGAAAAGGCGTTCTCCTCTCCCAGGATGCGTCTCGATTTGTATGCCGACGGTCTTCTCTATCGACGTGCTTTTCAACGCCAAGATACTGTGCTCCACATTGACCGAGAACTTTACGCAGCAACTGTTATCGACCGTCTCTTCGACGAGAAGACGAATGGCGGGTACGGCAGTTTGGTATTGCTTCTCGTGGACTTGGTACGAAATCGTACCGTAAGCGTCGCAAAAGGAATCCTCGTCGAACTTTGGTAAATCCAAGACTACAGTGGCTACGACTTCCTTGCGAGGCTGAATCGCGTTCGTTCGGTACCAAAACGCGCAATCCGTCGATGACCAAATCATCGATGCACCAGCGATTTCGTCCAGCCCTTTCAGGGTTACGTAAACCTCCGGATCGCATACCGTTCTGAAACCAGATGAAAGATCTCATGAATCAACTAGTAATTCGTTAATTAGTTAATAAACTAATTGTTTTATATTTTCTAATTGTAGGAAAAATTTCTCAGTGGTTTAATTCGCTTAGAATCGTCCGTTAATTTGGAAATATTGCCTATGGAGAAGCAGGAACATGAAAGGTTCCGACGAGAGCTTCATCTATTGAGCTCTATCCTAACTGGAGTGTGAACTCCTGTAAGAAGAAGTAGAGGCGACGGAGGTCCGAGAGAAATGCAAAATGGGTGGTTCCGGTATTATCCTATAGCAAATTTATTTGTCAAGGGGGAACAAACGTACGCCGAAACATAACCTACCCGAGCATCGCTGAGCATTGTCGAGTGAGTTACTTTCAGATTCTTCTCCGCATAAAATTTGATAAATACAATATAAATTGAATTGTGACAAATAATAAAATTTGGCTCTATACCAAATTGTATACAGGGTGTCCCAAAAATGTTCTAACACATTGAAAGAGTTGGTTCGGGACGTGATTTGAAACAACTTTTTCCTTAACGAAAATGTTGTCCGAGGCTTCGTTGAGGAGATATTAACGGAAAACACTGACCAATCAGAGCGCGAGTATGCCGGTGGAGCGCCCGTAGTAGGCGTGGTTACGCGCTAGGCGGCCGCGCTCATACGTTACCGCGACCGCTCCACCGGCATACTCGCGCTCTGATTGGTCAGTGTTTTCCGTTATTATTTGCTCAACGAAGCCTCGGACAATATTTTCTCCAAGGAAAAAGTTGTTTCAAATCACCTCCCGAACCAGCCCTTTCAAGGTGTTACAACGTTTTCGGGACACCCTGTATTCATTTCTATATACTCAAAGAGTAGTTCGCCAAACCGTGCAAAATTTCAATTCGCGCCTTTCCCCACTGCTATCGCTCATTGACTATAGCGCTTGCGCACGACTGCTTACTCGTAACTTTGGCATAGGAGATGTTGGTTACGGACTACACTATAGCTCGAGCAGTCCATGTATGGTCGAAGGTTTCGCGTCTGTGGAACTACTTCGTGCCGCGCACGCGCAGAGGGCGCCAAGCGGCAAATCGACCCGCGAAAACGTGAGCCAATCAGCGACGGCGTACGAGTCGGTTGGTAGCAGACGACGCGAGCACAGGACCGTAGACCGTAGAGATCAGTCCGCGTTTGTCCGCGTCCGTGTTCGTATCTCCTTTGGGGTGGTCACAGGATGTAATCGTCCTCTGTACGTTCGATTCGATCGGTTACCGTCACGTGTTCTCGCGAGTTTGTCAATCGAGAAGCACACGACGACAGTCCACTGGTATCAGGACAACGATAAGCGAGGGAGCCGAGAAGTATCGACGCCTGAAGCTGCAGTTGTTGCAGGAGGTGCGATAGATGCATCTTTGAATCCTGACAGCGGGGCATATATGTCCGTTGGAAGTACGTATTTAGTATCATTACTTTGCGCTATGTTGGAATAATTGATGAACAAATACTCTGTTCGATCGAAGGAGTTCGGGGAAATAATGATAGTTGATAGAAGAAAGGTCAGAGAAGACAATGTAGAATTACTCGGAATCGTGAGATGAACCTAGGTGAAAGGAAGGGTGCTGTGTGACCCATTGACCCAGGAAACGTATGCAGTGCAACTACGTTCCGTCTCGCGACTCTTTCGATCGGGACCGTAAATTGTGCAAGACTCGTGTCGTAGGTGAGATTCGTGACTCGCCGTGGGAGAATTAACGCGACTTAGAAACGCGTCCTTGTCCTTTACCGGCTCTTTCCACGACGAACGATAAATAAACCAATGATACGAAGAATATTTATTAGACTCAATTTTCATTGAGTAATAGATCATATCACTCGATATAATATCAATCTACGACTGAAAGCGGTATCGTTTAATCGAATATTTATTTATTTATTTTTCTTCTGAAATTAGTATCTACCTAATATATCATAATTCGTACAATGTCGTCGCGGTAATAAATAGTAAAATGGCGATCGTCAGGCCCCCGATCGGCAAACTGTTCAAATACAATATCGACCGAGGATCTTGGTTGAATGCAGTGACGGGCAAAATCGTAATCGCAAATACGAATACGATTGCAATTAAACGTTTTCGAGTTGCGATTACGAATACGATTGCGACCGTACTTTTAAAGCTTTACAGCCACTGAAATTCTTCACCTCAAAAACGACATCAAAATTCCTGTTTCTTAGCCCCAAAAACTTAGAAAACCATACCATTCGTCGAAATTAGAAATGAAAAGTTCACAATTAAAATTCGCGTCCATAGAGCAGAGCCTAGATAGGGTAATTTTTAACAAACGTTTTATTTTGACGAAACCATGGTTTTCTAATTTTTTTTTTTTTAATCCGAGGAACACGAATCTGATGTCGGTGTTGTGGTAAAAAAATGTCTATGCCCGAAAACCTCCAAGAATACGGTCGTAATCGTATTCGTAATCACAACTCGAAAACGTTCGATTGCAATCGCATTCGTATTTGCGATTACAATTTTGCTCATCACTGGTTGAATGACTAACGTTTAAAGAATTCGATACCTGGAATCTTTGTTTAGGTTAGGATGTCGTTTATCTCGGAGCGTAACTACGTAATCCTCGTTTTAGAAGTAGGAGAAGTAAACATTCGTCCGTTTTGTAAACGGAAAAACAATACTTTAAGCGCGACACGTGTTTGTGGTATGTAAGCGCGCGCGCGCGCTTGTAGTATTTATATGCGGTTTGCGACTTTTGACTGGAACGTGATTTTTCTGTTCGGGGAAAATTCCGGAATCGGAACGTTACGCGAATCATACAAAAATCGTACGTTCGCAAAGTAAAACCACGGAAATGAAAATAAAGAATTGAAAATCAATTCCGATGCAGAGATAAAATAATATAGAAATATTTTTCTGGCGTTTCGAGACATTCCGTTTTCTGTTAATGCGACGCGTTTAAAAAAGAGATGCTATGGTTGAATTTATGGTAACGAACGATTGCGGCTATTTGCTACGGTATTTGGTTTTAACGAAACAGCGAGGCTGCGCTATCAAATTTAATTAAAAGTACCTCTCTTAAGCTGGCAGGACCAAATCAGCAAATCGGGCTTAGTCGAATAGTTGGTACTTATTTTGTACTAATTTCTACCAACAACAATAATTTTGTACCTCGTGCCGTTTTCGAAAAAATCGTCGCGCTGCTAGCTTAATATTAATATTACGATTTTCTGGAAAACAGGAATAGGAACAAAATTTCTTTTTGTGGTACAAATTAGTACAAATTCAGTCCCAAATATATCCGCTTTGATTTTTTCATTTTTATTAATTTTTAACATTTTCAGCCACTAGCTTA
>NW_026533254.1:25334008-25341198 GCF_026225885.1 Hylaeus anthracinus | reverse complement strand
AATATATCCGCTTCGATTTTTTCATTTTGATTAATTTTTAACATTTTTATCCACTAGCCTTAATTTTAATCTAGCAGCGCCACGATTTTCTTGAAAACGGTACGAGGTACAAAATTTCTGTTGGTGGTACAAATTGGTACAAAATAAGTACTAATTATTCCACCAAGTCCGACATAATTCTGTTGATTTGGTCCAGCCAGCTTAAGAGATGTATCAAATTTAACTAAAAGAAACGTTTCCATTTGGCGTGCGCCCTTGGGTTGTGCGATCTCATGCAAACGTTTTCGATAAAACGTAATCGATCCTCGAATCCGTCGTTCCACTTTCCAAGTATTACACGTATGGTTGGCCTCGGGAACTTTGTTGAATAAGCAACCGCTGTGGGTTGAATAAGAAAAGAACGATTCGTGGAAAAATCGCTTCTTGAATTTATTTCTATTATCGGATGTTTAGAACGTAGCATTGGTTGACGGAAATTGGCTTAGGTTGAATTAAACAATTCAATTAGCAATCAAACGTTGGTGTTATGGTTAATAGAGTTTCCGTCGTTAGTATTCACCTGGAAAATGCTTGAGAAACGTAGTGTAATTGAATACGCAACGCCACGGTCAGCGGTTATGAAACCGATTACTTGTACGTATGTACGGATGTCTTGAGAAACGATGCCAGGGTTTCGAAAACTCTTTATTATAATAATATTCCGTACCATGAGGAAAACTCTATGGAATAGTATAACACGATGTGTTTTAATGTGATGTGATGTCCTGTTTCTCTGGTAGTTTATACCAGTATTAAGACTTTCACATTTTACATCAATTTATAGTAATAATTATAAATGATATCTCCGTTAATTTAGTGTCGTACATTTTACACCGCAATATGGAGAATAACTAAGAAAAATCTCACGTAGGCTGGACAAAGATTGTAGTAATTGAAGAAGAGTTATAAACAGTTCTTATTGTATACACTCGGAGCTGGGTAAAATACGTATTTTAAATAGTAAATAAATATTTTATTTCGAATCGTGCATATATTTTTAAAAATAAAATATTTTATTTGTCATAAGAAATTTTCAAGATGATATTTCAAATAATATTTTCTTTGAGAAACACTGGAAATATTTGTACCATAGTTCGGAATATTTTATTTTACTAAATTATAGTGTAAAAAAAAATATATGTATATATCGAATTGAGTAACTGCTCCTTTTTCGAAGTCGGATGAAAAGTATATTTATTTTGGTAATCTAAAACGAACGAAGTACTTTTCCTCTGCATTATAAACATACATTAAATGTAGTTCTTCAATGAGTACTTCTATTAAGAATCTTCAATAAGGATCTTCATAAAATGAATGATGGAAAGAGATATTCTTCAATCGCAAGAAATCATAATATTTGCGAGAAATAGTTTCTCCATCTTTGTATCATACATACACAGTTTATTTTCGAATTAACAACTACGGAAAGTATTCTATTTTATGCTTTATCTTATTAAAATGAAACAGATTTTATTTTATATGTTAGATTATCAAAATAATATATTTATTTTCATGCTTTAACTATAGATTACCAAAATGAACTATTTTATTTTACGTTTTACATTATCAAAGTAAAAGATTTTATTTGCTGAAATTTTCTATCCCATTTGAAATACTATTTTATTTGAATCACGATGAATCTATCATTTGAAATAGTATTTGAAATATTCATTCTACAAATATTACCCACCTCTGTATATACTATGAAGAGGTCAAAACATTGAACATTCAAAAATTCATATAAAAAGAAACCTATCCATAGAAAAACTTCTTCTTTCGATTTTCGAGTTCAGTAAGCCAAAATACACAAGAAAAAAGAATTGCGGCATAGAATGTACATTTTGGTTGTAAACTAGTGCCATCGATAACACTAACTGTATACCAGTATTAAGAATTTCACACGTTTGCATCAATTTATAGTAATAATTATAAATGATATCTCCGTTAATTTAGTGTCGTATATTTTACACCGCAATATGGAGAATAACTAAGAAAAATCTCACGTAGGCTGGACAAAAATTGTAGTAATTGAAGAAGAGTTATAAACAGTTCTTATTGTACACGCTATGAAGAGGTCAAAACATTGAAAATTCAAAAATTCATATAAAAAGAAACCTATCCATAGAAAAACTTCTTCTTTCGATTTTCGAGTCTAGTAAGCCAAAATACACAAGAAAAAAGAATTGCGGCATAGAATGTACATTTTGGTTGTAAACTAGTGGCATCGATAACACTAACTGGGACCTCTCTGTTTCAGTTCGACATGAGTACAAGAGGAAGACCGTGCATCGGGAGAAGATGACACCCCGTCGCCACGTATTCGCGGCGATTAGGCGAGCGCTCGTTGTCGCTGGCATCGTGACGTTGCTGGTGTTGGCGCTGTCGAGCCAGGATGCTGGGAACACGGTGCACCAGAGCCTTTTGTTGGAGGTGACCGATCTTTTATCTCGCGACAGGAATCTCCAGCCTTTATTCCGGGGAAAAGCCTTTCGCGGATTTAGACCACCGGAAAATTAGACGGATTGCTTTCCAAAGAACAATTACTCCGGGTCCTCGAAGACAGGCGTTCCAGTTGGGACGGATTTAAAACTGGAAGCGCCTCTCGGAGCCCCGGAGGAGACGAGCCTCCTTTGTTCGTTACCGTGGCTGAGAACCTTTTCAAAAGTCTCCCGATCGCGAACAGACACTCGAGATTTTGTATTTTCGGTGGTCGCGAGAACCACCGACCGTTTGTTTGCGCCAGGAGGACTGAAACGTTGTATACAGGGTGTTCCAAAAGTCGGGGAGGAGCCGGAAATGGGGGGTAGCTGAGACGATTCTGAACAACAATTTTCTTGCAAAAATGTCGGATGAGGCTTCGTTAAGGAGATATTAAGCGAAAACACCGACCAATCAGAGCGCGCGTAGACCGTTGGAGCGGCCGCGGTAGCGTAGGCTACGCGCTGGCGGCCGCGCTTGCGCGCGAACAAGTGACTCGACGTGCATCGAAGCATCGACCTAGCGCGTAGCCTACGCTACCGCGGCCGCTCCAACGGTCTACGCGCGCTCTGATTGGTCGGGGTTTTCGCTTAATATCTCCTTAACGAAGCCCCATCCGACATTTTTGCAAAGGAAATTGTTGTTCAGAATCGTCTCAGCTACCCCCCATTTCCGGCTCCTCCCCGAGTTTTGGGACACCCTGTATATCGCGGGGAATGACGTCTGCGTAGACGAACCGAACGATTAACCCTTTCGAGGTCCTACAGGGGGACCGGAATTGCGCTGGAATCGGAACATTTCTTCACCGAAACAGAACCGAATCCGAGTCGTTCAAACGAATTCGCTGAATTTGTTGCGAGACTAACTTTACCGAGGCTAGGCTAACTCCACACTATAAATGTGATTTGAATATAGTGTAGGTAATTCGAGTCTCGGTTAACTCCAAAGGGAACAGAAAATTGACCGGAGAAATACGCGAGCGAAATCAGCTATGTGAACTTGGCACCAGACTTTTCGAAAATTAATTTTTTTTTTATAGAAAACGATAGCACTTTGTACCTGATTGTACCTCTAATAGTTTCGTTTGTACCTCGACCAATTAATAATTTAAAAAAAAATTCAAAAAATGGTCAGCACCCGACATCGAGATTTTTGAAATCGGTTTTTCCCGATTCTTTAGAATCGTTTGTACCCGTTTGTATCGCTTTTCGTTTCGTTTGTACCTCGATGGTTTAAATGTTACAAGCAATTGTTGTTCCGCGTAAGAGTGAAGTTCGTTAATTTTCAAGATATTTAAAATCTGTTTTTTCCCGATTCTTTAGAATCGTTTGTACCCGTTTAGTATACGGTGGTCATTCGGAGCCTCCCGCGACCTGGATTTTTGAATTCAACGACGGAGGGATTCCCAAGGATCTCGCGTGAATGAGATTAGCTTTATCCTGTTGACGCTGTTGCAGGGGATGAAGCGTAGCTTGTAAAATTGTTACTTGTTTGTCTTGTGCTTGTATCTTCGTAGAAATCTTTGATTTCGGATCGTGCATATATCTTTCAAAAGTAAAATATATGATCTCGGATCGCGCAAGTATTTTTCAAAATATTTTATTCGTTTACAAAGAAATTTTTCGGGTAATATTTGGAATATTTGATTCGAATGACACTGAAAGTATTCGCGCCATAGTTCGGAATAATTTGATTTATTTCATTTGTTATCGGCAAATAAAATATTTTATTTTTCAAAAATGCATGCACGATCCGAGTTCAAATATTTATTTACTATTCATTATTTGAAATAGATATTTTACTTCAGGTCTATTTCCATCGAACCTCAAAGGGTTGAGCTAGAGGGTGGTTGAGCGAGAAACTCAGTAAAAATAGTTGAAATATTTTAGAAAAATGATTTCTCAAGTTATCGCCAAAAGACCGCTTATGGTACTAGCAACATTTGTGAGCAAACTAGCCAAGGAAAATTTTTTAAAGCAAAAATAACACCATATTCGGATTCGGCACCTAAAAAAAACCCTATAGATACCGAATTTCGTGATGATTGGGTAATATTATTTTTATTCTCAATGACCCTTGGGAAATTGACCAAAATCGTGACTCAAGATTGACTTGGCAACTTTAAACGTTCATAACTTCCTCAATTCTTAACCGATTTACTTCACACACACGCCGTTGGAAAACTCTTTTAAAGCCTAATAAAAGTCGCTTAATGCTAAAAAAGCTGAAATGGTTTTATCATCCTCAAAATTCGAGTCAAAGGTCACAAACCTCGAAAACACTTACGAATTTTTTTGAAGCCCTTATAACTGTTTCAGCGGTTCCCCGATTTTTTCATAGGTATCTATTGTGAAGATGAATCGAAAAACCGACTTCAGAATCGTGTTTCACGTCCCCGAAAACGTTGAAAACCATATCTTGGACGAGATCTAAAAATAAATTTATTATTTATCGAAAAATCGCCAAGCTTTTGCAAGTGATTATTTTTTACTTGAGAATCGTAAATGGGAATTGGATGAAACTTTTACCGAATGTCCGCCTTCATGGCAGGTACCCATAAAAAAATCAGTGACCCGCTACGAACATTGTAAGGGTCTCAAAAAAATTCGCAAGTGTTTTTGAGGTTTGTGATCTTTGACTCGAATTTTGAGGATGATAAAGCCATCTCAGCGTTCTTTTTTAGCATTAAGTAACTTTTATTGGGCCTGAAAAGAGCTTTCCAACGACATGTTTATTCATTAAATCGGTTAAGAATTGAGGAAGTTATGGACGATTAAAATTGACAAGCCATTCTTGAGTCACGATTTTGGAGGGTCATTATAGGTAACAAAAATAATTTTCCTGGGATAGTTTCCAGACCTAACCCAAAGAAGAATAGCGTTTTGTAAGTAATCCACGCGATAACATTTTTTTTTCGTCTAGAAACTGACTTCAGAATCGTGTTTCTCGTCCCCGAAAACGTTGAAAACGTATATTTTGGACGAGATCTAAAAATACAATTTTTTTTTATCAAAAAATCGCCAAGCAACCGATTAGTTTTTTACTTGAGAATCGTAAATGAGAATTGAGTGAAATTTTTACCGAATGTCCAGCTTCGTGGCAGGTAGCCATAAAAAAATCGGTGACCCGCTGGGATAGATAGATAAATTAAGGTAAAAACATGGAGGAAAATCAGCAATCGATCTGCACGGCGTGTGGTAATCGAGATCGAGGGGCAACTTGCGACCACCCTTTTGCATGCTTAAAGGGGACGTAGGCGCTCGCGATCGTGTGCCGCATTGCGCCTGGAAGCCTGCCAATCTATGCTCGCAATGCTTTACGTAAGGAGACCGTTTCGTGGTGTAGCCTCAGCTGGAGGTTGCCGCCTCTAGATGATCTAGACTAGATCACGAGCAAAGAGTACACGTGACACTCTTCCACCTCCTATTACACGAACGGTCGAAGAAATGGAGACGAAGTTGGTCAACTCTTTTATGCAAAGTTGTTCGAGACTGTTGCACACCTTGGAAAAGATTGTGCATAAGACACTCTTCAACCTCCATTTGCAAAGAATTGTGGAAGAAATAGAGACAAAGTATGATATAACTCTTTGATACAAAAGTCAATTCTCTTAGAGATTTATTTGGGACAATGTTTGCCATCTGGTGCATAATACACTCTTCAACCTTCAATTGTAAGAATTGTGGAAGAAATAGAGACAAAGTATGATATAACTCTTTTATACAAAAGTCAATTCTCTTAGAGATTTATTTGGGACAATGTTTGCCATCTGGTGCATAATACACTCTTCAACCTTCAATTGTAAGAATCGTGGAAGAAATAGAGACAAAGTATGATACGACTCTTTTATACAAAAGTCAATTCTCTTAGAGATTTATTTGGGACAATGTTTGCCATCTGGTGCATAATACACTCTTCAACCTCCAATTGCAAAGAATTGTGGAAGAAATAGAGACAAAGTATGATACAACTCTTTTATACAAAAGTCAATTCTCTTAGAGATTTATTTGGGACAATGTTTGCCATCTGGTGCATAATACACTCTTCAACCTCCAATTGCAAGAATTGTGGAAGAAATAGAGACAAAGTATACATAACTCATTGGGTTTGATTTCATTTGATCTGTTGCATTTATTGTTTAAATGATATACAACAGGAAGAGGAATTAAGGCAGCGATTGGATTTGATTTGATTTGATTTTGTATACATAACTCTTTTATACAACGGTCAATCCACTTAGGGATTTAATCGGGTTAGCTTTTGTTATCTTTGGGAACGTTTTTGACAAGTCTACAGAAAATTAGTGACCCGCAGAAAGCTTTCAGTTCCAACGATATTGATATTTCAGTGTCTTTATTTCGATGCTGTTTCTCCTTTAAATCGTTTCTAGTCACAGAAATAACAAAAAATGCAAAGGGTTGACACAAAACCATATTACACCCTCGGTCTCTCAGTATCAAAGAATCCCCTTCAACACCAACATAATTTCACAAAACGTTTAACTTCCTCGGCACGTTCTTGGATGTACAGTCTGTTCCAAAAACGTTGGAGGTCCTTGAAAAGGGTGGTTTTGGTGATTTGAAACAAATTTTTCCTTAGCGAAAATGTTGTCCGAGGCTTCGTTAAAGAGATATTAACAGAAAACGGAGCGACCGCAGTAGTATGAGCTACGC
>NW_026533254.1:25331043-25333998 GCF_026225885.1 Hylaeus anthracinus | reverse complement strand
ACGAAGCCTCCGACAATATTTTCGCTAAGGAAAAAGTTGTTTCAAATTACCCCCCGAACAACTTTTTCCTTAGTAAAAATGTTGTCCGAAGCTTCGTTAAAGAGATATTAACAGAAAACGGAGCGGCCGCAGTAGTGTAGGCTACGCGCTAGGCGGCCACAGTAGTGTGAGCCACGCGATAGACGGCCGCAGTAGTATAAGCTACGCTCCACCGACATACTCAGGTTCCGATATCTCCTTAACGAAGCTTCCGACAATATTTTCACTAAGGAAAAAGTTGTTTTAAATCATGCTCCAAACAACTTTTTCCTTAGCAAAAATGTTGTCCGAGGCTTCGTTAAAGTGATATTAACAGAAAACGGAGCGACCGCAGTAGTATGAGCTACGCTCCACCGACATACTCAGGCTCCGATATCTCCTTCACGAAACCTCCGACAACATTTTCGCTAAGGAAAAAGTTGTTTCAAATCACTCCCTGAACAACTTTTTCCTTAGCAAAAATGTTGTCCGAGGCTTCGTTAGAGAGATATTAACAGAAAACGGGGCGGCCGCAGTAGTGTAGGCTACGCGCTAGGCGGCCACAGTAGTGTAAGCCACGCGATAGACGGCCGCAGTAGTATAAGCTACGTTCCACCGACATACTCAGGCTCCGATTTCTCCTTAACGAAGCCTCCGACAATATTGTCGCTAAGGAAAATATTGTTTCAAATCTCCTCCCAAACCACTCCTTTCAAACCTGCAACATTTTTGTTACACCCTGTATAACGTGGCGATATAGTAAACGATTCTCTTGTTACTTTCAGCAGTTCGCCTAGAAGAAACTCGAGAGGAAGTCGGGGTAGAAAGCGACCCCTATTAATCCCTGGGTGGAAGCTATAAAATTTCACGCTATTCACAGCGCCTATGTCTGCCATCGCGACTAGCATCGCTTCCATTTAATCTCGGGACCTTGAGATCGATCGTCGGTTAATCGATATCACCCGTTTGCACGGTATTATGTGCACCGCGCGCGAAACGTTCGTGAACTTTGGAATAGCATTCAGCCAGAAACGAGCATGTTTGTTCGGCCCTGCGGCAGAATCGAAATGCAAATTCATGTCTAGGCGAACCCTGGTGCAGAATGTTTCGCACGCGAAAGACCGTGGAATAGAATCTGCTGGAGCCTCGGTGTGTCGGAGTACCTAAAAGTGGAGAACATTGAGATGTTTTTATCAAGGAAATCGTAAGATTGGGATAGAAACGTTGTTAACGAAGCATCCGTGGTTGGTCCTTTTCAGAATTCGGTTGACTTAAATTTCGGAGATCATCTAGCATCAGGATATTTGAAGCGGTGGTCTCAGCTGGGTCTAGGGGATCTTGGTAGAGAATGTATTAAACATGAGGGAGCGTGGAATGGAATCTGATGGAGAATAAAATTTGTCCTATCAAAGGAACCCCAAGATTAACCTTTTTACTGCGAAGGTATATACGCCCTCGAGAACAGGGCTCAGAAAAATGTTTGTATTCGTTAAATCAATTTCTTAAAAATATCAGCTTTTAGGGGATAACAAGACGAAACTTTTTCTTATTTACAGTTTATTCGTAGGTCGCTTGGTTTCGAAAATAAAAATTGAAGTCAGAAGTTCGTTGGAAAAATTGAATTTTAAAGAAAAGGTCTCCCTTTTCAATTTTTATTTCTGAAACTAAACGTCCTATGGATAAACTGTAAATATAAAAAAGTTCCGTCTTATCATTCCCTATAAGATGATATTTTTTTTAAATTCGACTGCTCGATTGTTGCTTTTTTGTCTTTAAGACAACAGCGCCCGAATCGATCCATTACCAGATCTCAGGAAAGAGGTCTCCCAAGTTTTCAATTTTTATTTCTGAAACTAAACGTCCTATGGATAAACTGTAAATATAAAAAAGTTCCGTCTTATCATTCCCTATAAGCTGATATTTTTTTAAAATTCGACTGCTCGATTGTTGCTTCTTTGTCTTTAAGACAACAGCGCCCGAATCGATCCATTACCAGATCTCAGGAAAGAGGTCTCCCAAGTTTTCAATTTTTATTTCTGAAACTAAACGTCCTATAGATGAACTGTAAATATAAAAAAGTTCCGTCTTATCATTCCCTATAAGCTGATATTTTTTTTGAATTCACACAGTCAAGGGTTAATGAAATTTTCTGGAGGCTCGATGCAGTGGGATAGCCAAAAATGGAATCCAGAAAAGAAGACCCTAAGATTGATCTACAACCATTACTAACGAAGTATCCATGGTGTATCTTTTTCAAAGCTTGACCTGGCGGCCATTTTTTACCAAGATGCTTGAAGAGCTGGTCCGAGACAGGCCCAGGCCAGGCCACAAGAGGTAACCAAGCAGGAAGACGGCGCTTGGCTCGGAGTTTGGCTCGGCGCACGTTCGACGCGAGTGTGATGTAAAAGCTTGCAAGCATACAGGCTCTCAAGACTATCGAGAAGGCGCTTGGAACACTAGAATCGAGGAGCGAGCACGATAGCTCTTACGGAGCTCTCATTTGTGGCATGCTCATTACGACCCAGGAAATTATGTCGATAAGCGGACATTCAGCTCGAAAGTTTGTAAAAGATTCGAAGGAGAGCGTCGACGAATCTCCAACGGTACGCGACTAGAGCTCCTCTAGCTAACTAACCACTGGCAAGTGCCACCAATCCGAACGCATCAATTCCAACGAAAAACAATTGGCAACTGTCCAGCCGAAGATAGATCCGTACTTCAATGGCGTCGTTTTAAGAGTTAATTCCGTGGATTAACTCGACTTGTATTTTATGAATTAATATCAGAGCTCTAATATCTTCATATATTTGAGCACTGGTTGTATTGTCCTGACCTCTAAAGATGGATACAGTCACTCTGCTTTCGTTTACGTTTGAGAATAATCGTTCCGAAATTTATGAAGCTTCTAGGGGTTAATTCTGTGGACTAACTCGACTT
>NW_026533254.1:25329974-25331033 GCF_026225885.1 Hylaeus anthracinus | reverse complement strand
ACTAACTCGACTTGGATTGTATGAATTAATATCAGAGCTCTGATGTAATTGGTTTCTGGTTATACTGTCCTGGCCTTTAAAAATGGACATACTCGTCCTGGTTTCGCATACATAACAAACTACTACCTTGAAAACTTGATGAAAATATCTCGAAGCGATAATCCACCTCCTCGTTAGCCTAATGGAGAGCCAAGATAACAGGGAGGCCCAGTAATCCTGTTTCATCGCGTAATTGCTTGTTACCCAACGAGCAGTAACTCTCTTTCGGTCGGGGCAACTAAATTTCCAATGACTAGGTAAATTGGACGGTATTTTTCCGGGATTCGCATCAATGCACGTCGAGACACGTGGACGGATGCAAAATTCCGTGCAGTAGCACGTCGCACCGGCCGTGGTGGCCCACATTTGTGGCGTCGGCGTCGAGCCATCCGTTCAGCTTCTCCACCGAAGTCAATAAACGGAAGCAGCTACTTCTGCAGTCGCTGTTTCCGCCTGGCCACGGCTGCAACGACACGTTCGACTTCGGAGAGATCGTCTTCCTTTGTGTCGTACGGTACACAATGGTCCTGCTAGCCAGGAATATTCAGTTTCCCGATAAACAACGCCCGGAGCCCTTGGATAGGCACCTGTCGAACAAGTCGAGCCTTACGCGGGTTAACTTTCGCGATTAAACGGGAAACCTTCTTGTTTGCATGGAGGAGTCTTTCCCAGAGGTATATCTAAGTGACGAGAATAGGCGATGACTGTTGGTACGACCGCTTGGATCCAGGGGGATGATTCATAGTTTCAAATGGAATCGTCAGCGTGCGAACTTGGCTAACAGCTAATCCTTTAACTTTTCAAATTTACGGTCGAAAACTGGGATGTGCCGCACTTTTCTCTATTCACCTTCTGAGGGTCCCACTCCATCGCGACTACAGAAAATTACAAACTAATTACAACCTTCGACGTCAAATATATGGAAATATGGGAACTTTGATATTAATTCATATAATACAAGTCGAGTTAGTCCACAGAATTAACCCCTTAGAGCTTCATGAATTTAGAAATGATTATTCT
>NW_026533254.1:25327154-25329964 GCF_026225885.1 Hylaeus anthracinus | reverse complement strand
AAATGATTATTCTTAAACGTAAACGAAAGCAGAGTGACTGTATCCATCTTTAAAGGCCAGGACAATATAACTAAATGCCAAAATATATGGAAATATGAGAGCCCTGATATTAATTTATAAAATACAAGTCGAGTTAGTCCACAGAATGAAACCTTAGAGCTTCATAAATTTAGAAATGATTATTCTCAAACGTAAACGAAAGCAGAGTGACTGTATCCATCTTTAAAGGCCAGGACAATATAACTAAATGCCAAAATATATGGAGATATGAGAGCTCTGATATTAATTTATAAAATACAAGTCGAGTTACTCCACAGAATGAAACCTTAGAGTCTTCATAATTTTGTTAATAATGATTCCCTTTCTCGCGACCTAATCGAGCTTGGAAGTCTTCACCCTTTGTTATCAGATAATTTTCTACAATATCGTTCCATGGATCACGGACCCGTACACACAGGCAATCGTTATATAATACAGTGGCGTGATTACGCAGCACTCGGCGGTATTCAGTTGTATAACTTCCTTCGACAACAATGTTTTCCCATTGAAGCACTCTCGAGTCATCTAAATCGTTGAATCGCTCAACGACGAGCGCGTAAACTCGAGAAAAAGCTATCGTCGTCCGTATCGGTGGCTACGTTGGTGAGCATCGATTCGCTTATCCCGTCGCCATCTTCGTTTTGCTGAAAGTTATATCGATTTTCCGCTAAACTAGCCACGTACACCTTGCCGCGAAAAAAGATCGTCGTAGTTGCAACTCTGGTCGCTATACTTGGGGATCACGTGAAGACAAAAAACCACGTTGCAAAACTTTCTTGGCATCAGTTTCGAACGTATCGATCGCTTATTCGGTTTTTATAGCTATTTAAAACCGACTGAACGCTTTGCTATCTAGAGTTCCGTCGCTCAAGCAAAACAGTGTCGTCGATATACTATACAGGGTGTCCCAGAAATGTTGGAGGTCCTTGAAATGGGTGGTTCGGGAGGTGATTTGAAACAACTTTTTCCTTTGCAAAAACGTCGAATGGGGCTTCGTTAAGTAGATATTAATAAAAAAAAATCCGACCAATCAGAGCGCGCGGATACCGTTGGAGCGGCCGCGGTAGCGAAAGCTACGCGCTGAGCGGCCGCGTCAATGTCCTTCGATGCTCGTCGAGTCACTTGTTCGCGCACGAGAGCGGCTACCTAGCGCGTAGCCATCGCTATCGCGGCCGCTCCAACGGTATCCGCGCGCTCTGATTGGTCAGTGTTTTCCGTTAATATCTCCTCAACGAAGCCTCGGACAACAATTTCGCTAAGGAAAAAGTTGTTTCAAATCACCCCCTGAACCACCCTTTTCAAGGACCTCCAACATTTTTGGGACACCCTGTATACAGAGTTAGAAGTATTCGTACAGCGATCAATTTCAAATAAAATTAATAAGAAGAGGAATAAGAGTTTAATATTTAAAATAATAAACTTTAATCCTCGCAAAATCTACTCAGAGAATGTGCAGGAATGTTGGTGAATTATTTCTTCCCTAAAAATTTATTAATAAAATAAATATATGAAGGTTTATTTTGAATCGATTCTTGTATGAATACTTATTACACCGACTTAAAGATAAAAGTAAATACGTACTGCTAAACCGCGAATTTTATGTATTCATGATATAAGCTAATATAACAAACACATACGTAACCGTAATCGAAAGATACGTGCACTTATGCAAAATGAAATAACAATATCGTTATAATAATTTTAGAACAAATTCAACGCGCATCATGTATATTTATATGTACAGTGACTCCCAGAAATAATCGGACACCAGTTTATGGTTAACTTTATGGCTTGATATCGTAGTTATTAAAAAAGCAATTGTCTCGCTTACTTTTTCCAATAATAAGTCATTTATTAACGTTATTAAAGATGTATAGATTAATCCAAAAATTTACGTAAATTACATAATAGCAATAAACAAACGAAAGAATATCACATTTTCGCATTGTAATGGTGTGGGGATGCATTTCGACTTCCGACCTCGGCAATTTAGTTTCTATCGATGGCATCATAGTTAAGAATGCTTATTTGAGTCTTTTAAAAAGCAATTTAAAACAAAGTGCAGAGAAAATGGGGATTGCTGAAGATTTTAAATTTTACCAGGATAACGATTCTAAACATAAGTCGCGCATTGTTTAAGAATTTTTATTGTATAATTGCTCCAAATGCCTTCATCCACCTCCACAATCACTAGACCTTAAACCTATAGAAAACTTACGGGATAAGTTGAACCAACGGATTCGCAATACACCCGTTCGTTCCAAAGAAGAACTTAAAATTAGGTTTCAAGAAGAATGGGCATCCGTTACGACAGAATGTTTCAAACAAATAATTTCTAGTATGCCGAATCGATTGAGACGTATTATAAAAGAAAAGGGATTTGCAACAGAATATTAACGTGGAACATACAATGTTTAATTTGAATTAATAAATGTTATTCCTAATAGTGCCCGAATACTTTTGTGACCCAAAAATTTGCGGCATTATTTCGTTTGTTTATTGTTATTATATAATTTATGTAAATTTTTGGATTAATATCTTTAATAATGTTATGAAATGATTCATTATTGGAAAAAGTAACGAAGACGATTGCTTTTTTAATAACTACGATATCAAGCCATAAAGCTAATCATACACCGGTGTCCGAATATTTCTGGTAGAATTGATATTACACCAATTCTACACCAATTCTACCCCAATTCTACACCAATTCTACACCAATTCTTCTACACCAATTCTACTACACCAATTGTACATCAATTGTACACCAA
>NW_026533254.1:25325903-25327144 GCF_026225885.1 Hylaeus anthracinus | reverse complement strand
CCAATTCTACACCAATTCTACACCAATTCTACTACACCAATTGTACACAAACTCTACATATTTCTTACACTGTACGTATTTTATATTATTGTGCGTGATAAATGCATAAAATCCGGAGTCTAATTATTCAGAACAGGCACCTATGCATGTCGGTAGACGAAAAGTAAAACAACATAACTGACCTTGATATGGCCTCGACGCCTACATCACATATCGATCGTACGAAGCTCTGATAACACGTTCGACCTTTTTCTAATCTCGACACATCCAATATTTACTTTGATGTACTATTCAACCCACCTATTTCTATTTACGCACGTTGCGTCACCGGAAATGGGATGGTCGTGTCTCGTGTTTACACGAAAATAGACAAAAAATAGAGAAGAAATGACCAGAATACCAAAGCTTGTTTATCTGTGGCTTCCTTTTTATCATAAGCGCTCGGATCAACTAATCGCAGCAATCTAAATAGAGACAGTCTTGCAATACAAAGAGAAACATCAATAAACTCAATAACCCTAATAAACTCGGACTTAATCACCAATGAGATCATAATTATTTTGATTTCTGAACTCATCGTCGAGTTCTGCCAATTGTGGCAATTAGAATCTCTAAACCGCGCGCGCGAGAGCTAACGCGTAACTTCGGTGCACCGAGTAGGCGTGATGCACAGTGCTACAGCCGTCACCGAGTATTTCGATTAATTGCAGAAATTAGGAAATTGGATTAACCTTGCCCGTAGCGCAGAAGGTCGCGCACAACGCGACACGCGATGCACGACCAGGCCTATTGGCAACAACACGGCTTCGAGGCGACCACCTCGAAACTCTAAGGCTGTCTGTTAATCGGCTGAAAGCCTGCGAACGTCTTCGATGCGATTCTTTAATTCCTCTAAGTATAATATTCACATAGATCATCGTTGAACCAATGCTACAACATTCATCTCCTCCAATCCTCGAGTCGTCTGGTTTGGAATTAAAAATATACATTCTGTAAAAAGAAAATAGAAACAATCAAGAAATCGCTTCTTTTTCTAAGTTTGGAGAGTAGGTGTCAGTAGGTGTAACTGTATCGCAGGCTGGGTTATGTTGTATTTTGCTCCATTATGTTATGAGACTGTGTAACGTTGTATGATATGGAAGTATTCTACACCTTTCACTATTCTGACGTATAATGCTGATATATTCTGTAGTTGGCAGGATTATACTCTACTTGGATGGAATACTCAGTATTATACCATA
>NW_026533254.1:25303069-25325893 GCF_026225885.1 Hylaeus anthracinus | reverse complement strand
GTATTATACCATAATTTCCTGTACTATACTGTGTATCGATGTTGAGGATTACCTTGTATCTTGCTTCATTATGGTACGAGAGTCTGTGTAACGTTGTATGATATGGAAGTATTCTACACCTTTCAGTATTCTGACATATAATACTGAAAAAATATATAGTTAGCAGGATACTCTATATATATCCAGGGTGGTGTCATGGGAAATTAAATTTATATAACCCAAGTAGAATGCTAACATTTTTAGCGCTCTGGATGTACAGAAGAACAGTAAGTTTTAAGGGTTTTGGCAATACAAGAAGAATATTTAAGGGTCTTTCTCAAGGAGGAGTCTCAAGTCTATTATTATATAATATATATATGGCAGATAACTTTTAACTAACTTTATCTAACAACTCGGGACACAAGTTCTATATCTTTATATTTTTGTATGTCAACATGTATTTGTGGTCCAACGATGGCCTAAGATTTTATTAATAAAAAAAAAAATAATAATAAATTCATGTAACATAGGATTAACGAAACGTACGTTTTTGTTGACAGGAGGATTCGAACCTAACTCCAGAGGAGAAACTGATGGAGGAAGCGACGAACGCCGAAACGGAGCGTCGACTGGACGCTAGGAGGAAGTTCCTGGCCGAGAAGTGCGCGGAGGAGGAGCTAGACAGGCCTGGAAATGATTCCCTGCACAGGCCTAATGCTTGGGAGTTCCTTGTAAATAAAGAGTATCACTTGATATGGTGCAACGTCTTTAAAGCAGCATCTACGTCTTGGATGTACAATTTTAATTTACTCGCTGGGTGAGACTTGAGTTGACCGATGATAAAATTGTCCTTTCTCATTCATTTTTGTATGTAAATGGATCTTTCCCTTTCTTGGCCTTTCAGGTACAGTCCACAGTTCTTGAGGGCCTCCAAAGCTGTACCTGTGTCTCTGGCGAGGCAAAGGTATCCCAGGCACACAGCCGAAGAGCTCTCCAAGTTCCTAAACGATAGTATCAGCTTCCTGATTGTCAGGCATCCATTCGAGAGACTGCTCAGCGCTTACAGAGACAAGCTGGAGCACAGCTTACCGCACACATTTCACAGCAACTTAGGGGCTCACATAGTCTGGCACTACAGGTCCAGGGTACGAGTTTTGAACGTAGTTCTAATTTTGCTTAGTTATTTGACACATTAACTGCCAGATCAATAATCATAAAAATGCCTGCTAGGCTAAAATTTTGTTTCTATACAATTAGAAATGATATAATTTAACATTTGTGGTAAAACTGATTTCTACAACCTCTTTAAAATTCATTAATCCTACCTAGATTTATTTTCTTTAACACTACACCTTCAGAATTAATGTATTTAATTCCTTAGTGAATATCCTTGTCATCCACATATGGTTTAATCGAATATATTTCTTTCTGTTTCCAAACAATGGTCAGGATCCAAAGACAAACGGGCGACACGGTCCAAGGTATCCGCTGTTCGAGGAGTTCGTTCGATGGCTGCTCTGTCAATGGAGAGCTGGCAACGAGTTAGACATGCATTGGACGCCAGTTGTGAATTTCTGTACGCCGTGTCAAGTCCGATTCGACGTGATCGCGAAATTCGAAACGCTTCACGTAAGTATTTCTTGGTAAATATGGTAAATAGTGATAGAAAGTATCTGTACAAAAATAGAACGTGATTTTTGTTTCCTAAAGGAAGATCAAGATTATCTAATAAAGCAAGCGCACGTGGGTCACATTATCAAACCCGAATGGAAAAACCCCACGAGAGGTGTCCAAACGAAGGATGTAATAAAGAATTATTTCGCTCAATTGTCCAAATCGCAAATCAAAGATCTCTACGAGATGTTTAGGTAAGGGTCGACTTTGCGCAAACGTGAAACGATCAAAATACTACAAACGTTTTTGTTCCAGGTACGACTTTGTGCTTTTCGATTACTCTCCCGCTGATTACATTGCGCTTGGGAGAGACGAGGACACTGAACTGATTTGTAAAAAATAATGCCTGTTGTTTCGTACATAGATTGCAAGCGTGTCGACGCTTGACTTCTTTTTCTTCTTTTTACGTGTTGTCGGTTACAACGAAAATATTAGATAAGTAATAACGTTCGTTGGTATAACGAATTAATTCGTAGCGTTATCTACCTGTTGAGATATCGCGAGAAGAGTACTCGACTGCTCGAGTCGGTGATACTTGCGCGAGCACTGCTACTGCATTTAAACTTTTGATAAATAACGAATGTCGCGGTCTATTAAATTGTTAGGATCTATGAGAACCTTGACAAAGATTATTTGTAAATTGTTACAAGACGATGAGAGAACATTTTTAAAGGTCTTGTACGCATAGGAGTATCCCATCGCTTGCGTACTCGAGCTACACACACCAATTAACGATGTATTAAGAATTTATTAATAGGAATTAAGTGCATTGTGATCATCCTTTCTCTAAGCGAATACTTGCATTCCTGTAGATAGAATCTACCTTTCTTCATTTCTGATCGCGTGAGTTATATAAATAGTAGGATGCATTACCCGGGTATCAAGGGTTTTTGGTTAACGCGAAAACCTATGGTTCGTCGGTTGCTATAGTACAATACATTAGTTATAGTCCCATTAGTCGCGAAACATATTTGAGTTTTTCCCGATTCTCTATGTGTATATCTGTGTATATGTATATATACATATGTTGATATAAACGTTGTTATCATAGTTATTATTACCATTGATGGAATGGTAATAGTACTGCCTCAAAAGAATGTAGCATATAATTGTAGCGGTAAGATGTATCAAATTATACGACTTCCAAATGCAAGAACATATAGAAATATATACATTTCAATTTTTCTAATACTTATTTACACTTATTAAAATAATATTTGAGTTGCATAGAATTACATTGTCATGATATCGTGAACTTTATTACAGAAACGTACTTAAGTCTATGACGATACATTTACGAAGAGACAATGTCTCGAAATCGTGGGATTTTATGTAAATAATATGAATAATAATTCATTGTAAAATGGAAAGAACTTAAAGAACAGACACGGTACGGTAGACTTCAATCCTTTATAATTTTATAAATAATAAGTACAAAATGACAATAATTATTTTGGCAAATAAAAAGTGTTTCAAACAAGCAGATTATATGGAAAATTAATTTTATTTAACTATGATTAATTTGTTATAATTGAGCTTGGACAACAAAAAATTACTTTACTTTCGATTCGATATTTTATCAGCTTTTATTACAGAGTAACCTTGAGAAATCAAAATTATGATACGAAATACAACGATAATTATTAATAATGTACTTACTCGGATGAAGTATTTTGTAGTACTATACCGATAACCCACTTGTCGTGAAAAATGTACTTCCAATTACTTTGTACAACTAAAATCTGATCGTGCTTACGAATTCCATGTTTTTTCTTCTTCACCACCGGTTGTCCATCTACATCGTACAACTGTAAAGTAATAACAAACTAATGTCAATATGTATTACAGAATACAAACTAAATGTGTGTATTATAAATATTATAAATCAACGTTTGCTTTGGTACAAATCCATTTAATTGTAATATATTACAATACGATGATATTAAAAATTCTCTAATATATATTATTATCAATATATTCTTAAGGAGTTAATCGAGTATATTTCATTTGACATGTTATTATCGTTACTATCAGAATTGAATGACTCACGTTGCTGTCAGAATCCGAGGACACTTGCTCTCCGAACTGGGCTTGTTGGTGTAAAGCTTTCAAGACGTGTCTCGTTGTATCTTGAATCTCTTTGATATCGTTACTTGTTTTTTCAATTCGACTCTGTACGTCGGATAATTGTTTCATTAAATGCTCCTCTACCGGATTACATTCTGGTTCCAATATCGGTAAAGGTAAATCCTCGTCACTGAGCGCGAACATGTCATCTTCAAACGAATTCATCGTGCATTCAATCGTGAACTCGTTAATCGATGTGAAATCATACTTAGTAACTGGTAATTAGCAACAGTGATAAATTCATCGAGAAATAAAGACGTCAGGAGAAATTCAACCGCCCCATGTTTAGCAATCACGAGATAACCGGAGATAACCAAGCTGTGGGAGAGTCAGGGAACAGAAATGTAAGAGAAAGGAACGTTATTATATATCGTGCTTTTTAAATCATGCTGCCTGTAGATTAATCTCAAGTTATTGATCAATATTTACATGTGAAACAAGTTAAATTTGTAAATAATTGCAATTTATTTATGTCGGTAATTCAGAGTATTCAGTGGCGCCATCCGTGGCGAAACGTTCAAGTTTGTAGTGAAATTAGTTTCTACTGTGTCTGTAAGATGGCGCTGTTAGTCGTCATCGTCGTCGCCGCCTAGTGCTGAAAGGCGGAACTAATTCTCGGAGTTTGGTCAGCGCCTCTATCGGACAAACGCTCAAGTTTGTCCTCGATTAGTTCCTATTTTCGACGCTAGATGGCGCCATTTGTACCGTATTACCCACATACCATAACTCTATTTAAATGGGTACAAACTTGGGCGATTTATGGGTAGATGGCGTCATTTGTACCGTATTTGTAAGGATTCTACATAAAAAAATTAGTATTTAAACAAGAACAATAAAATAAGATTAAGAATTTGAATTCAAGGAGCTGGTTGGAAACACGTTTGAACTGTATGACGGTTGTTAAGGGATTGTTAAAAATAATTGCAACTAACGGAAAAATGAATTACGTGATAAAAGAAAACGTAATTAAAATCCGCTACATTCAAACGCAATAGCCAATTACAAACAAATAAATGCTAGAACATACCTGTGATTTCGTCCTTAAAAACGAAGTTTTCGATTTATAAATAATCCATGATGCGAAGAAAAGAGAGAATACATTTTAAATCGTGCAAGTGTAGCGGTAGAAATGCATTAATATAAAAAATGCATTAAAGAAAGTTTCCATGAAACGCGCGACGATGTTTGAATAGTTTGAGTATCGCAACCAATCACGACGCGTGACGTAATTATCCTTCTCCGCATGCGCGTAGCTGCGCCGCATCGACCACGTGTCATTCTTGTGTTGGCTTCCGTATGGGGTGGACGTATTCAAAGTTCGCTGTCGTTCTGGCGCACGTGTCAGTTAATCAGTGATCGCAGCATTGTAATTGGATTAGTGAAGTACGAAGCAGTGTGAAACTCCACCGGGTGGGTGAATAAATAATAGAAACTGTTAACAATAACGACATTCCTCTTTTATTCGTCTGAATTTACAATTCAACTGTTGCGAGATACAAGTTGTCGACGCGTTGGCGAGGATCTGACCTAAAGATACAATTTTCGCTGGAATACCGCTCGAGATCGAGTCAGTTTCGTCGCCGATACCTAATCTCTGATCTAACGAACAAAGATCGCGAGTACGAACGCTACGAGTAAATGGAGAAAGGCCTGGGTAAAGGACGATAACGGTGATCTACGAACAGTGCTTGTTTCATGTTCAAGAAGTTCCCCTTATCCCGCGGTATGTCCATTTTTAACGATGTTCGGTCTAATGGAAAATTGGCAGTACGAGAATTAATTAACGTACACTGCGGAGCATCTAGACGCAGTGGATCGTTAAAGTATTCGAACGTTTGCAATCAAAAACCGTGATGGACGATATTGAATTACTTACAGTCAATTGTAAGTAAATTACTACATATTTTTGTAAATATATATTATATATATTTATTATATTATACATATACAGTCAGTGTAATAACTATTCGTACAGGAACCATTTATTTTAAATTGGTTGCTGTACAAATACTTCTTACACAGACTGTATTATATATTTATATATATATATTTGTACAAAATTTTACATGGGTCGAATCTACACCTAAAGCACGAATATGCATTTACCTAGTAAGGTGTCCAATATCCTCCGTTAGCAATTATATTTGCCAAAAATTGTCTGGTATCTGGTCACGAAAGTAGTGATTGCAATTGGAGCAATACAGTGTTCAGTGATGAATCTTCGTTTTGGGCTCGGTGTCCTATTAGACATGCTGGGTCTGTCCGTAGAAAAAGAATAATACAGAAAAGTGCGAAACACCCTGTAAAAGTGAATGTTTGGAGTTACTTTATCGCAAGAGGTTTCGGCACTTTATGTATCTTCACTCGCGATCTGAATGCACAAATAATGTTGAAATTATGCGTATTAGTGTTTTAGGTGTAGATTCGACCCATATAAAATTTTGTATAAATATATAAAGATTCACAGAAATATAACAGACACGCTCTTATGAGACAGACTTGAAATAGAACTTGTAAAAGAAAACGTAGTTTTAAAATTATTACAATTTTAGTATGCAATAATAATAATTAAGAATCAAAGTGTATAATATTTAGGCCTCGAGAGTTTAACGTGACAACTAATAAATGGCCTCGGTATACTTAGATATGTCTTGCTAGATCTTAAACGATCGCTAAAAAATTCCAAAATCCATTCCAGTTGTATATTTTCGCGACAGTCGTTCGAATACTTTAACGACATACCGAATATACGAGATAATACATTAACGCTAATCGACCGCGAATCGTTTACTCTCTAATTATTTAGGTTTCGTCATAAAAAAGTGCCTTTAAGCTTAACAATTGTATCGTATCCGCTACTAACTAACCGATACTCCATAATAGCTACTTAACTATCGTAACAAATTTTGATTCGTTATTCGTGCCTCTCGTTCAATGACCATTACGCTAAGTTTCACCTAACTTTATCGACTAGCATCATTTTTTGATATCTCGACGCAAGTGTTACGTTCGTCGACGAGATTTATTCGTGGCTAACCGTGATAAGAACCGAATCGAACGAACTTTACCTACAGGCGCAAAAGATAGTGCAAAGGGTTCATTTGCATCGAGAGTTTCCGTTTGATCAATTAAGGGTGCACAGGAGCCAGAGCCAAACTCCGAGTTGACTTCAGCGACAGTTGCGGAAAAAGTAGGAAACTACGGAACAAGGACAGAGAGAGCGATACAACAATTGCAGGAGAGACGAGGACAGATTTTACAATTTCGGCCTTAAAACTTTATAAGCAATAAAAGTATGTTTGCTATCTTCATTTTATTGTTTATAAAGTTTTAAGGCCGAAATTGCAAAATCAAGCCTTGGAGTCGTATCTCCCAAAGTGTAACGAATATATTAAAACCAGAATTATTAGAAAATATTGCTTCTTTGCTTCAATATCCTGGAAAAAAATCATGCTAGCCTAATCGTCCTGTTCTCGTCTCTCCTGTAATTGTTGTATCGCTCTCTCTGTCTTTATCCCGAAGTTTCCTACTTTTTCCGCAACTGTCGCTGAAGTCAACTCGGAGTTTGGCTCTGGGTCCTGCGCACCCTTAAGATATAAAATTAATGTAAAGTTCGAATCTCCGCAATTTTATGCACTTTGGAAGTGTAACAAAGAAGCGACAAATCATATATTCGATATAAAGTTTAAAGAACACGATCGGAAACCTTTGGGCTACGGGTGTTGAACGAGTTAGTTCTAGTGTCCAATGAATTAATTACACTCTATATTACTTCTAATGATCATCAATTGACTAGGTTCTTTTCGATTTACAGCTACGATCGCTCGCGATTTAGACTAAAATCTACGCGAAAAGAAATTTGGAGTCGTAATGTTTCCAGTACAAGTTCTAATAACACAGAAGTATTGCATCGAGAGTCCAGTATTATTCTAGCTTGATATTGCTAGTGCTGTGAAGTATCTAATTCCGATATACCACTTCTCTATTATTAGAATTATTTTTAGTTGTGATAACTGGCAATGCTTGGTGTCCAAATTTCTTTCCGTGCACATGCTCCTTCAAATCACGCAGCATGTCTGATTCCTAGATACAGGGACACGGAGATCTTAAACTTAGAAACCTCAAGTTTGATAGTTGCTCCAACTTCGAACGACCAACAAGCACGTACGATATGTATCTAAGTTACAGATTACTGAGGAACAAGCTGTGTCAAATGGTTGGTCTACGAAAGTATAAATTACCATTTATCCAGAATGGTCTAAAGAAAATGAAACGGTTGTTTGAAGCACCGACACAACCAATGAAAAGTTTTTGTAAGCTGCTCGTACTTATTGGAACGAGTAACCGAAAGAGGAATTGCCATAGCGTTTTTCTTAGACAAACTTTAGATCTTTAGATCCACCTTATTCCTTTTTCAACGTTTCAAACAGAAGTAACCGTGAACATTCGACATTTTCCATTGAGATAAAAATTTAACAAATTCTTGGAAGCTTAACACTGTCAAAATCATCGTCTTAATTTCTTTTCTCAAAGTAAACAGTTAGAAATCTCGATTGGTACGAAAATGAACAACGATGACTTTGGCAGAATTGAAGCCACCCGTTACTTTAAGCGACACGAAGAATATTTCTGGCTGCGTAGAAAAAGTTTAATATAACATTCGTTGTTTCTCCATCGAGGGTCCTCTTTGGTTTTTCTTAGAAAACATACAAAACTCGTTTAACATTAAGATCGAATACGGTGTACAAGATGCACTTCGAGGTTAACAAACTTTCGGTTTTCCAAATAAAAGAAAAAAAAATTCGATTGAGATTCCGTTTACGATTTCGAGTGACTTCGAATAACCAGAAAGTGCTGAAGACTGGATTTGTTTCTCTCTTTCTTTTTTTCATACATAATTTCTCTGATTTTGGCGTTGACTGACCGAAGCCATATTCCTACTTCAGAATTGAGATTAGCGAAAATGGCGGTGCGGTTTGTTTTTGGCGGGAAAAATGGCTTTGCACCGACTTCGTGCACGGAAATCTGTTTATTTTACTAGGTTGTCTCATAAATTCCCGGACACTTGCTGCAAATAAATCATTTTATAATAACATCGTAATCAAACAATAATTATTCTTCAAAATAAATGCCATCGCTTCTGATAGTTTTCATCCATCATTCTGCCAATTGTTCAATTCCGATTTGGATCAAATGTCGAAAATTCAAGTATCAAGTGTCCGGGAACTTATGGGGAGAATCTAGTAGCTTATGCGACGAGTCAAACACTCGAGAAACGTTCATTCGACTCACACTTACATTTACGCTTTCACGCTTCTTAGGAACAATAGGTAACGGATCCTTGATTGTAGCATACTTTCAATCTTTTAACGGTAGAATCGTAGCCGTGTAAAAATTTAGCAGGTAACACTCTCGTAGATTGCCCGTTTGGGGTTGAATTCAAAACATGAGCTTAGAGCACACGAAAACCCTTGAAATAAACGCGAATATCAGGCTATTACCATAAGACTGTGGATTTTTATACATTCATAGGAAATTTGTATACATGCAGTATGCAATAATATAAAAAAATATTGAACGTAAAGTTCACATTATAATACTTACAAAGTAAAATAAATTCCTATTTAGGTTGAATTGTAGCAGAGACGCTTGCAAACATTTTATTTTGCATAAAGATCCGCAGACTAATAATTACAGTTACAGCCTGCTTACTTAAGACGTGACACAGGGAAAGCAGATTGGTAGTAGTACAATGAAATCTGTCTCGATTCTTCTCAATCTGCAACCACTGTGATTACAGACTATAAATCATACATAATTACTAGACTGCGTATTCTTATGCATTTATAGGAAATCTGAACGTGCAAGAAACTATAGAATAAACATAGTAGCCAATGATACATATAAAATATTGAAAGTAAAGTTGACATTATAATACTTGCAAAGTAAAATAAATTTCTATTCAGGTTCAATTTTAGTAGATACGTTTGCAAACATTTTATTTTGCATAAAGATCCGCAGACTAATAATTAGAGTTATAGCCTGGTACAGTTACTTAAGATGTGACACAGGGAAAGCAGATTGGTAGTAGTACATTGAAATCTGTCTGGATTCTTCTCAATCTGCAACCACTGTGTTTACAGACTATAAATCATACACAATTACTAGACTGCGTATTCTTATGCATTTATAGGAAATCTGAACATGCAAGAAACTATAGAATAAACATAGTAGCCAATGATACATATAAAATATTGAAAGTAAAGTTCATATTATTTTGTATAAAGTTCCGCAGTCTATTAATTACCGAGTAACAGTTGTTATAGGAACGTGCCTAGCAACCTACGCATCATCGATCCTTATTAAAAACACCGTGACGAGGGATTTCACCAATTGACAAGTGACCGTGTCAGTGCTACGAAGAGAGAATAACAGTCAACAAATTCCTATCATAGATTAGCTTGTCCTAAATCGACCACTCTAATTCGTTTGATTCGCTACTTGGAAAAAATAGAAAGAAAAAGTATATTCAGGTAAGTATCACTCGAATTATTCGACATTCTGAGTGAATTACTGTGCTTGAACAGACAACTAACCAAGTTTAAAGACACAAGTTATGATAGAGAGTGGCGAGAACTTTCCAACTTGAAATCTATGTTTCGAGAACTCAGGTAAATGTTACAGGTGTACCCACGATACTTGGGAAACGAAGGGCGGAGGCTCCGGAGGTTGAAAAATTTCCTGCACCACTCGATATTCGAAATTTAAACGAACCGCTCAATTTCGATATATACTCGCGTTTCTATTACGATCATTAGTACGAGTTAATTATTGCAGTTTGGTGTTCCATTGGCGTGGGTGAGCGGATAACAGAAACTTCTCTCGCGTTCTAATCAACGAGACCTATCCTTAACTACTCAATGTGTTCGCTTAGTGTCTACGACTTTTAACAATTTTTAAAAAAATTGATTCTCAATCGCTTAGGTCTACGATATCTCTACAAACGTACTCGAGAATGGTTGCCCCCTGGTTTATCATTGACAACAGAATATCGTCCTGTCGTTTCGTCAACGGGACTATATAAGTATCGATGAACGAAGACACTTCTTTCGAATGGAACTCGCGATACGCACGATTGTCTAAAAACTAAAGCAAATCCCTTCGACTTGTACCATCGAGTGGTTGGTTGCAGGATCAAGAAAAGCATTTTGAAATTATCGGTTTAACGTGCAACTTTATCTCACGATCATCCTTGATTAATCCCATAAGTAAAATCGTATCTTTCGAAGCTCCTCATCGTTCGCGAAACGAATAAAATAGTTTTTACACGGGGCTTTGGCACGGAAGTCAAACAAAGTCGAATGCTCTTTCACGTCGAATTCTTTCCTACTCCTTATCCTCTCGAAACGTATATCAAATATCCTTCTCAGCTCAGAGAACTCGATATCAAAATCTTCCTACAACGAATCCCTCGTTTCGTGGTATTCTTAGAATTGATTTTACTTTCTTTCTAATTTCTCTCGTCTTAAATTCACTTGTTAACGATTCCATACTCTGAGTTGTTGACTCGCAATTGACACATCGTTATCAGGAGTACCTCGCGTCGGGACGTACTCCGATAGGTTCACTTACGTGACGTAAAATACCTCTTCCGCAAGAAGAAACACCTGCAGCTCGTTCGTCGCGACGAACAAATTTAATCGTATTCTTGAACCCGCAAGATTCCGACGATTACCTATGTCGCTTGGCTCTCTCTTTCTCTTCCCGGAAATTGGAGCTCATCCCTGTCAGGAATCACGTTTATCGCATCCTGAAAACAGAGATAATTCTATCATTTCTCCTTTAACCATTTTTATTTAATCCAGATGAAAGTTTGTTTACTCTGCCATAAATCAGACTACTGAGATCACCGCGTACCCTTAACAAAAGAGCGGTGCCTCCGGTTGATTCCACCAGTGCGCCGCTAGAAGCATGTACAACTCCTGATCCTGAACAGTGTAACCTGGAGGTGGTTGAGAAGGCAAAGGCGGTGGAATCGGTGGCAGCAGAGAGTAGGACGGCGGCGGTGGCGAAGGCGACTGGGACTGCGAGAAGGTTGTCGTGGTGGAGAGCGGCGTTGGCGGCGTCGTGGTCACTGCCGGGGGCTCTTCCTTCGCCGGAGATCAAAGCGCGCAATCGAACATTGCCAGGGACCGAGTGATCACGTCATCCTGGAAAACAAATCTCGATAAACGCTATTCTTACAGGAATTACGAGCTCAACAACAGGACCGTGCAACAGGACTGCGGATCTTTATGCAAAATAAAATCATTGGAAACGTACAGTGGGTGTAGAAAGCATTCGTACACCGATCAATTTCCAAAAAAACTGTGTAAAATTGTAATTTATTAACTTATTTTTTATAAACAATGACATTCTACATATTCTCGGAAATGTCTAAAATAGATAGATTACAAAAAAAAATTAGCTATTTATGTAAGTTGCGAAATTAACAAGAAAAAAACAATTAATCGATAGAAATGTTGAAGCAATAAGTATTCGGACAACTGTTTAAAAAGTACTTTACTGGAAATTTGATGTTCCCTAATTCGCACGGAGCAATAAACTAATGTGTTTACGTTACAAAATCTGCTGTAAATGGTTCGTCATAAGAATCGTACAAATACTTATTGCTTCTATACTTTCACCCACTTTTCACATTTTTTTTGTGTTAATTTCACAAATTATATTAACTAGTAAATGTAGTTTGGACTATATCTATCTTAGAGACTTCCGAGAATATGTAAAATATCATTGATTACAAAAAAAGAAGTTAAGAAACTACAATTTCACAGAAAAGTTTTTTGGAAAATTGATCGGTGTACGAATACATTCTACACCCACTGTACCTACAAGAACCGAATCTAAAAAGGATCAGGAACGAACTTTACTTTCAATATTTTTATATACTATCGTATACCGCGTCCATTTTGTAGTTTTGTTGCGCATTCAAATTTAATATCAATGCATAAAAATCTGCAGTACGGAGAAGACGTCGCACCTTCAAGCAGCTTTCTATAAATTCCTCGATCGTTATTACGCCGTCCTGGTTTAGGTCGAGTTTCTTGAACACCCTATCCAACTGTTCCCTCGCTTTTCTCTCCTCTTCGGCGTGATGCCGCCTGCCCATAAGCTCGTGCACAGCCGTCACTACTTCTCCTAGCTCCCCTCTGGTGATGCATCCATCGCCGTTTATGTCGTACAGCTTGAACGTCCATCGTAGCTTCTCGTAGATGCTTCCCCGTAACAGCGTTGACAAAGTCACCAGAAGATCCTGCGAAAGCCATATCTTAAACCACTGTAATTTACTAAAACCATGACTGTACGTCTATATTTCACAGTGGATGCAGATTGAGAAGAATCGAGACAGATTTCAATGTAGTACTACCAATCTGCTTTCCCTGTGTCACATCTTAAGTAACTGTACCAGGCTATAACTCTAATTATTAGTCTGCGGATCTTTATGCAAAATAAAATGTTTACTAAAATTGAACCTGAATAGGGATTTATTTTACTTTGCAAGTATTATAATGTCAACTTTACTTTCAATATTTTATATGTATCATTGGCTACTATGTTTATTCTATAGTTTCTTGCACGTTCAGATTTCCTATAAATGCATAAGAATCTGCAGTCTAGTAATTATGTATGATTTATAGTCTGTAGATACAGTGGATACAGATTGAGAAGAATCAAGACAGATTTCAATGTACTACTACCAATCTGCTTTCCCTGTATCACGTCTTAAGTAACTGTAGGAAGCTATAACTGTAATTATGTATGATTTATAGTCTGTAGACACAGTGGATGCAGATTGAGAAGAATCAAGACAGATTTCAGCGTACTACAACCAATCTGGTTTCGGTGTAGAGCTGAGGACTCACCCTGAAGCTGATGGCGCCGTTGCAGTTGACATCAAAGGCCTTGAACACGTAGTGGGCATAGAGGCTAGAGTCTGGAATTCGTAGGAGGAGACGCCGTTAACTATTTAGGCTAAAACGGGGTCGCTTATTTAATTGGAACTCACTGCCATGGGGGAAGAATTTCGCGTAGATGTCCTTAAATGAGTCCTCGTGCACCACACCCTCCGGACACTCCTGAAAACAATCGCAAAGGGGAACGTTATCTTGGCTCTTGCGAGATTCGTTTAGACTGACGTACATACAAGGTGTCTCGAGAGAAAACGGATCTTATCTATAGAAACTTGTTAAACTTAAACAGTAGAAGGCTTTCTGAGGTAAGGAGGTCGTACATGGTCGTATACACCGAGGAAACGCTTAAAAAAATAGGTAGATGGAGGTCGATTGGGGTAGATTTCAGTTCTGGGTAGCGTCAACCAGACCCAGGTGGCGCTAGTTGGTGTGACGGTCATTAACTTCTCAGCTCCTGAGATCGGAGCTATTACCAGTCTAAGTCTGAATAAACTACATTATTGTTGCACAAAAAAAAAAACAAAAAAAAAATAAAAAAACCGTGTCAACGCTGACTGAAATCTGCCTTAATCTTACATAATTGAAGATACGAGCGTTTGGTCTTGTTGGTATCTGGCAGTGCGCCACCTTGAAGAGAGACAGACAAGACCCTAGTGTTTGCGTATTTGTGAAGGTGGCGGAAAAAGGACAATCTAGAAATGAGGATTCCTCACACGATACCAAGGAACGTCTTCGAGGCCTACAGGTAACAATGACAGAACTCTGTTAACCTAACCAAGGCCTGCTGACCAAGTTCTGTCGATAAGATGCTCGTACGAAACCACGCGGTTGTCGAGCGAGTTGGAGAGGACGATTCGATCGGAGGATGTCTCCTGGGTAGAGGGAAGAGTCCCGCCCTTGAGAATCCTAGCTACCTACGTGATAGCGTCCTCGTGGAAGGATAACCCTGTACTGGAAGAGCTGCCGACGTGCGAGGACAGGAATCGGCTGATAGAAATTCTACCAACGGACCTGCCGTTCGAGTTGGCCATAACCAGAATCGACGACGAGCATTATTGGGAACGGTGCTCGAAGGCTAGGTATAATTATAAGATCCTTGTGTCTGCTTATGGGAATACTGGACATATCAGGAACCGTAGGATTCCGCCTATTGAGTTTCCATAAAGCAACTAGTGGTTGGTCCCTGAACGTTATCGTCAGACATGTTAATTACGATTACCGTAGGTGGGAAGTGAACGACCTATCGGAGCACGGTAATTCGTGGCGACAACGATACTGCGAGGGCCTCTTGTGGGAGTATCTGGAAGGTCTGGAGCCCACCTTCTTCGAGACGCAAAAAGAAGAGTGCGAGAAAATGTTGAAACTCGTGCAGAATTACGTGGACTCGTTGAGGATCGGTTCCCTCTTACCTACCAAGTAAGGAATGCCTCTTAGACGGGATTCGTTTATACAGAGTGTCTCAGAATTAATGTAAGAACCGAAAGTGGGGGAGTAGCTGGGACGTTTCTGAATCGTAGTTTCCTTTGCAAAAATGTCCGATATTGCGGTAGTGCAATAACTTTGTGTAACGAGTTACGCACTTTGAATGAATGAATGAATGAATGAACTTTTACTCGTTAGGTTAGATTTAATTTTAATGCAGCGCACTAGTCGGTGTGTAGCACCGGTTGCCGTTTAGTAGGCGCGCGAAGGCGCCCCTGATGGATAGCAACCAGAGCTACAGATTGAACGAGTGGTTGCCAGCTTTTAGGCGCAATATAAATAAAACTGGTATATTTAATTAGAGTAAATACATAATTACAACTACAGTCGGAATATGTTTCTAAATTCGATAGGAAAGTCGAAAAGTCCTTGGACAACGGCGACCCGTGCCTCGCGGAAGAAGACATCGTTCACCACGTCCCCATGGCTGTTATTCTCTCCCAGCTTCCTCTTCTCGTCGAGATTCGCATCGTGTTTGGGGTTGTTTACATGAACGACAACTTCGAGTGGCGCGATTTCGAGTGAGTCGCTTCTTAACCCTTTCGAATCTAGTGGAACATATATGTCTCAATCAATATTCCAGTGGCCAAAATTGCAATTGAAACTCGCAGGAATATATTTAAAAAAAAAAAAAAAAAGGGAATATCATTTGTGCTGGGTTAACTAGTTACACCAGAGTAATTTATTGATAAAGGTTATTTGATTGAGAAACAGATTGTGAGTAGATAAGAAATATATGTATTTATAGAATAATAGGTAGAAAAATTATACATTTTTCTTGATACTATTCTTGACACTGATTTATGTTCAAAAAGGTTCTCCATCGAAGACTGCATCGGTCTCGGCGAGGGGATCAAGGCATGCTCCAACCTGAAGAAGTTCACTCTATCTAGAAGCAATATGAATCAGCCGCGTGTCGCAGCGCTGCTTCAAGGAGCGGTAGAGAACGAAAACGTTGGTAACCATTCGATTCGTTGTCAAATTTTAATGAAATTTATTAACAATCACGTTTAAAGCTAGATAGAGGAGATGGATTTCTCGCACTGCAAGCTGTCGGACAAGGGCGCCCACGCAGTAGGCGAGTTTCTGTCCATGCACAAGGGCTTGAAGGTTTTACATTTGGCGAACAACGACATCGGCCCTGACGGAGTGGCTGGCGTGGTGTACGGATTGCTGAAGGCGGATGGGTCGGTGCTGAAGCACCTGGATTTGAGACTGAACCCTTTGCTAGACTCTGGGATGGTTCACGTGTGCGCCTGTGAGTATACAGCATCGGTTCGCTGACATTGGCCCCCCTCTGTACGCCAATATTTACTTTCTCTGTGTGTCGAAGGCTTTACTCTCTTGTAAAACAAACTATGGCCGGGTCAGGCTCGGCTGGTCAAGGCCACTTCTTCGAATGCGACGGGACTACGATCGTTTCGTGGACAGCACACGTGGTTCTCATAAATATTTCTGTCGTAGTCGCGCACTTTGGACGTTCAGGGTCACTGTAGCCATAGTTTGTACGCTCAAGGTTACTATGGGCATAGCTCGAGTTCTAGGAAAATACTCGTGTGAGTTTTATTTGTAACCTTAACAGCAACCAGGAAAGTATTAAAACTGTAGTTGTCGACCTCCCTGTATATCAACCGCGAAAGTTCGTTCCTGAGATTCGACATTTTAATCTGAAATTCCAACGAAGACGCCCGTATCTGTTTCAGATGTGCTGCGAACCAGCAGCTTAGAAATGCTTAACGTGAGTGGTTGCGGAATTAAAGCTGACGGAGCCGCTGCCCTCGCCGAAGTATTACAGTCTGGCTGCGTCAAGCTTAAAACATTAATCCTTGATGTATCCAATAACGATTTTGGCGAAGCAGGTCAGTCGAAAATTGGCCCGGAACTATCATTTAATATTTCGATATTTTATTTCTCAAGTATCTGAACTACATTCGAATTGCATTCGCGTTATATTCGAGCTGATATATATATATATATATATATATATATATATATATATATATATATATGTGTTTGTTTTTGTTATCGACTGGGCGGCTCACATCAAAAGTCCACCGCGCAACGAAGAAAGTGAAAGAGAAACGTAAGAGCGACGAAAGCGACAATTGGAATGCAATCGGAGCGGCCTAGTTCCTTTGCACCGGTCCCCTCTATTTTATCGGCACTCGGCAACTTGACGTTTTACCGACCGATAGCGATTGAAAATCCTATGCCTTCTCATCGGCCACTCGACCACGGATCTACCCTGAAGATCTACCACCGGGAATTGTATAAAAATATGGGAGCTAAGCGACTAGTATCTCTATTCAAAGTAACAAATACTTGCTAGTTACCATAGTTAGTTACCATACCGATTAAACAGTTACCGGTCGGTAAGCGTTGAAGACGAAAAGCTGATTAATCGGCTACCGGTCGGTAAAACGGTAACATGGTCGGTCGGTAATCCTACGAAACTCGCATTCGCGAAATTGAAGCTTGAAAAATGTTCACTGTCGTCTTCCGTGTAGACGCGAATGCACGCGATCGATGCTGTTGATACACGGACGTACAAAGCGGCGGGAAATGATAAACGATACGATTTCAGTGGGCGAGATATTCGAGGCCGCATTGAACTCCGCGTCGTTCATTGTTCACTTGGACGCTCGAATGTGCAATTTCTCCAGTCGATCTGAATTGTCTATTTACGAGAGCGTGGCTAGGTAAGGAAACCGTTCGTCTCTCGTTGGCAAAATGCTCTGACGCGTCTCGCTGTCTCCAGGCACAAGGAAGAACAAAGAAGGGAGAAAGCCAAAACAATGCTTGACCGACTGAGCAGCACCCATACGCTTCCCACGTACACCTACCGTTGAAAGGAAATCCTTACTTCCACTGTGACGTCTACGAGGCATTCAGACCACCCAACGATATTATTATTATTAACGCAAAATATTTATTCTTTTTGATTAATTATACCGTAAAATATCGATAAGGATTCTCTTAATAGCGCGCGAAATTTATTTGGCAAAATTTATGGGACCTGAGAAAATTTGGTTTCATTGTTATCTGTTGCATTTTTGTAGAACTCACCCGAAGTCGGAAATGACCTTTGTAACGGAAGAAGACTAATGAAAGGTCGGCCAACAAAAGAACAGCGGAACTAGGGTGCAGCTACTTGAAGAAACTTATGCGAAAGCCGTGAGCACGGTAAATTGCGGGGAAAGTAGGCCAGACGTAAGACTTTTCCATTATTAATACGAATGTAACGAAGAACAAAAAAAAAAAAAAAAAAAAAACTTGAGATTTCGCGCGATCCCAGGAACGTTCTTCTATATCGTTTCCGCGACTAGACAGATTTAATTTGGCTCGGTCCCAACGACGAATCGCAAAGAACTATAATAACTCTCGAAGACCGTTGGTCAACCTCGGCAAAAGGTGTAGCGTAAACGGTGCCGAATCGATGGATGACTTTCTCAGAAAAAAGGACCTAATTTTCCTCGTTCCTTCGCGTAAAAAGGTCGCGTTCAACGAGAACTATGTGCGAAGTGGCACTCGACTGAAGAATTTGTCGTTTCCAGAACCCACTAGCGCCCTCCTCGATCCGGCTCGTTTCATCGTTTTACGAAATAGTTTTACTCGCGCTTCTCCGTTCCGGTGTTCGTCGGTATAGCCGTTGTTCCGTTCGACGTGTTTGCATTGTGTTCCTCCACTTGTAATTCAACGCTAGCCTCTCGACGATCGCGAACAGAATTCGAACACTCGGAACGTGCTCTTTGATGTAACTAAAGTCCACTAATCACGTGCTATGTTTGCGAGCTTCAAACGCGCCAAGCACTCATTTATTTATCCGTTAATCGTCGGTAATACCGTCTGAGTTTCCTATACAATTTCCGTTCTATGGTCCCGCCATTTTCACCGTTCTATGGGAGGTTTATCGACTAGTTTTGATAAGTTTGTATAGCTGATCTGCCGCAGGTTTAATTAATTTCAAATCTTTGGCCACCTATCAGGAACCACCCAAGGCCCCAGGGACTTGGCAAACAGAATTTTAGACGATCACGATCAAGTCGCAGCGTGATGCACTGCAAGCCTGCAATTAAATTAATCCGAAGGCTAGATTTAATTTTAATGCAGCGCACTAGTTGGTGTGCGGTTACCGGTTGCCGCTTAAGGTCGACTCGGACTATACGACACGACAAAACAATAAAACACGCGTTTTAATGGAACTATTCACACTTAACAGACACCGATCTGAAGGTTCCGTTAGCGGGAATAGCGTGAATAGTTCCATTAAAACGCGTGTTTTAATATTTTGTCGTGTCGGTGCCGGTACGTGTCGTATTGTCTGAATCGTCCTTTAGTAGGCGCGCGAAGGTGCCCCTGACGGCTGGCAACCAGGACTACAGAATGCGCGGCGGGTTGCCAGATATTAGGCGCAGGAAAGATGCCCCTCATGGATGGCAACCAGATTTGCACTTAAATCTACCGAGAATAAAAATTTCAATTTAAGGTACTTTCAAGCTTTATATTAACACGTTCACTGCCAGACTAATACTCTTGAAAATTTCTACTGCGGTTTAATTTTGTTTAACGACTTTTGGAAGCTGCGTAATGTAACATTTATTTTGGTGTTTAGCTCTGTAACTTCATCAAAATTCAAGTATTTCGTTTAAATTCATTTTCTATGACACTTAACTTTCAGAACTAATAGTTTTCGTTGTTCAGTGAAAAGCACTGTCACCCATATATGGGTGACGTGGCGATCAACGTGTTAGTGCACCCTTACGGTACATGTGAGCTGCAAATTACAAGCTCCCGACAAAAAGTTTTGCATTCGAACTTTTACTCGTTAGGTTAGATTTAATTTTAATGCAGCGCGCTAGTCGGTGTGTAGTACCGGTTGCCGCTTAGTAGGCGCGCGAAGGTGCCCCTGACGGGTGGCAACCAGGAGTACAGACCGCGCGACGGGTTGCCAGCTATTAGGCGCAGGAAAGATGCCCCAGGGAAAATTTCAATTTAAGGCAGTCTATTAGTATATCCTTACAGGAAGAGTCCTCATTATTCAAAAAGAAACTAAGCGAGAAAGGCCCTTAAATACGACAGTAATTCGCGTTACAGTGTATTCAAGCTATCAAAGAAGATTAAAAATCGATGGACTTTGTCAATCGGTCGACGCGTGGCTGAAACGTACGAGTTTATACACGGCGAACTTTCAATAGCGGCGCCTAATGCGCCCAGGAACTCTCATCTCGTGCACTTTTGTACCATTTTCTTTCTTTTTTCTTTTTTCTTTTTGTAAACGTACGAACGCGCACACACGTTCAGATATCGATCCAGCTTTTATGCACTTGCCAGCCTAAATCTGTGTCGCGCCGATTACTGTTTTGTAAACCGTCGCCGCAAACAGTGGTGTCAAGTCCTCGCGGACGAGCGGCTCCGGTTTCCGCCATTGATTTTTTGGAAATAGCCGACTAGGGAAACAAACTCACTGATTCGGAGTTGGACAACCGTCCGGGTGGATTTACATGTGGGAAGAACCGATGGCGTTTGTTTTTTTGTATTGAAAGACGCGGGCTGGGTGATGCGATAACTGTTCGTTGGAGTAATGATTGGTAGACTGCGAATTATTATATACATTTATGACGTGAATATATATATGTATGTATAGTATAGTATATAGTATAGTATAGTATATGTATAGTCTCATGTGTGTATATATATTCACGTCATAAATGCATATAATAATTCGCAGTACATATATATACAGCGTGCCGCGTATATATACATATATATATACTGTAGTATATATATATATATATATATATATATATATATATATATACTGTATTATTATATATATTATATATATATTATGTATATATATAATAGTAAGTATATATAATATTATATATATATATGTATACTGTATTATTATATGTATTATATATATATACTAGGAGAGTATAAAAAGAAACAAGACCGTGATATTATTATCATGATATATTCAAAATATATGAAGTATATATTATCTATGTATATACAATATAAATATATAAAATGTAGAAAATATACTTCATGTATGCTGAATATATTCTACAATTATTATAATAATATATATAATATATATAAAATGTATATATATATATATATATATATATATGTATATGTATATGTATTACAACGAAATAATTATTATAATAATTGTAGAATATATTCAACATACATTTTATATATTTTCTACATTTTATATATTTATATTGTATACATAGATAATATATACTTCATATATGTTGAATATATCACGATAATAATATCACGGTCTTGTTTCTTTTTATACTCTCCTAGTCTATCTATAATACCTGTATAGATATCGAACGATAACGTACAGTCGCGATGTCCGACTGGTAGATAGTAGAGAGAGAGAGTAGAGACGCAACAAGCCCGAACAGGGCGTACCGAAGAACTAATTTTGCTTCACCCACCATTCGTCGATCCAGCTATATATAGTCTAAGCGAATCGAAAGGTTACATTTCGTACTTTGGACACGAGCTAACCCGTTGGGCCGTGAAACCTAAAGCCACTATAAGGTAAAAGCCCGTGTCGCGATGAAAACGTTCGCACGCGCGGCCGGCAACGACGAAAAGGAGCACGGACTCTTTAAGAGCTTCTTAGGCGTTTTAATTGCGCTATTTCGTAGTACGCTCGCCACTCGGGCTGAGCCTGGCAATTCTGTCAAGAGAGTGCGTTTAGACGAGGGAAACGTTCATGTAAAGCGGCCCGACAGATGGGTCACGTTTAACGACAATGAGCAAAGAAAAAGTTCCTGATGTCTATGTCTTCCGAGACGTCACGTCTGATGTTACAGTCCCTCCATCGCTTTATCCACTTCTGTCAAATCTCATTCGTATATTACAGGATTGCGGATACTATACAGGGAAACAAGTTCTATCTCGATGTACGAAGCGAAGACCTCTCCATATCGCCTCGTAATTATTCCGAAGAATTATAGACGCACATAAATTATCTTAACCCTTTATTTACTGGCGAATCCTATGGGGACTTTCAAGTCCACTTCTATGAAGTTCGTTTTTAATTGTTGGATGGCAGCACAAGCGTGTTTTTTTTTGGAAGCTTGTTAGAGACAACTCTGTAAGATGATATATAACCAAGATGGACGCCTAGATTTTAAAAACCTTAAAAAAATTTAGTAAATAAACATTGGTGCCTGATGTCTGACCATTACGGTTAAACCAATGCAGCTATCCACCTTGTATTCACGCCGTATGTTCAAGTGGTGCTCCGGATTTGTTTTCGTTTGCGTTAGACCCTCCTAGGTGGCGTTGCGGTAGCTTTTCTTCTAAAATTCTTATTCATGAACCGATTTGCCTCGAATTCACACCATATAATGTTGAAATAAAAAAAAGTCAAAGATTCGGACTCGATAGGTGGCGTTGGGGTAGCTTTTCTTCTAAAATTCTTATTCATGAACCGATTTGGCTCGAATTCACACCATATAATGTTGAAATAAAGAAAAAGTCAAAGATTCGGACCCGATAGGTGGCGTTGCGGTAGCTTTTCTTCTAAAATTCTTATTCATGGAACGATGTGGCTCGA
>NW_026533254.1:25301739-25303059 GCF_026225885.1 Hylaeus anthracinus | reverse complement strand
TCACCCCATATAATGTTGAAATAAAAAAAAGTCAAAGATTCGGACCCGATAGGTGGCGTTGGGGTAGCTTTTCTTCTAAAATTCTTATTCATGAACCGATTTGGCTCAAATTCACCCCATATAATGTTGAAATAAAAAAAAGTCAAAGATTTGGACCTGATAGGTGGCGTTGGGGTAGCTTTTCTTCTAAAATTCTTATTCATGGAACGATGTGGCTCGAATTCACCCCATATAATGTTGAAATAAAAAAAAGTCAAAGATTCGGACTCGATAGGTGGCGTTGCGGTAGCTTTTCTTCTAAAATTCTTATTCTTGGAACGATTTGGCTCGAATTCACACTATATAATGTTGAAATAAAAAAAAGTCAAAGATTCGGACCCGATAGGTGGCGTTGCAGTAGCTTTTCTTCTAAAATTCTTATTCATGGAACGATGTGGCTCGAATTCACCCCATATAATGTTGAAATAAAAAAAAGTCAAAGATTCGGACCCGATAGGTGGCGTTGGGGTAGCTTTTCTTCTAAAATTCTTATTCATGGAACGATTTGGCTCGAATTCACCCCATACAATATTTAAGTAAAAGGAAAGACTTTTTTTAATTTAAAAATGTTAAAATTCAGCCCCGATGGGTGGCGCTGGGATATTCTAGAATAAGAATAATATTCCACGCAGGGCACAGCTAGTAGATTCTATAAAAAATAATTGTTCTAAACGAAGACACACGTTTCGAGATTAAACGATCGTTCGAACGCTCGAGCGTTCCCTATTCTTTTGATGGCACATCATAGCCGTCGAAGAAGCTCCTCTGCTTTTATCGATTCCCCCTGTTTCCTTTGACGCGACCTAGCTTCTCGGGGTATCGTTCAGCTTCTAGACAGAAGTTTTTCAATGAGGGTGTAAAGGTTAGACAAGCGTTAGCACGTCCTATTGAACTCGATTCTATTTAAGGGCGCGGCATGAAAGCGTTTGGTATCTAGAGGAAATCGAAGAACGTTAGCCGGAGGCCGCGTCGAGGCTGGGACCTTGACGTTTAGGAGCGTCGGGAGGATTCTTGGGTCGCGTTTAGGCTCGTTACTTTGCGGAGAACCGGGCGTAAAGGTCGATTAGATAAACGAGTTCGCGAACTCCTACCTATCGCGCACACGAACCTTCTAACTTTAACGAGCCTTGGAACTTTCACGCACAGGGTTGCCGGCGGGTATACGTTAATATTATCAATTTAATATACAGGACCCTGGGTAAAATGTGGAATCTCTCGGCGGAATTAATTCGTCGCTTGAAAAGGAATAGAAAAGTTCTTTGCCGTTTTACGATCCGAAGG
>NW_026533254.1:25300272-25301729 GCF_026225885.1 Hylaeus anthracinus | reverse complement strand
CTGCGCGTGCGCGCACGCGGGAAGAACTTAAACTGCTTGTATCTCGACAACGAAGGGTCGGATTTCGAAACGGATTTTAACAGTAATCGTTGCTCGAACAATTTTAGAGTTACTGGTAGTTATTAAAAAAAAAAAGTTGCTTTTTGGTGAAACTTCAAAGGGTTACTTTAAACTATTGGATATGGTAGTTCTAAATAATCGATTACGCTCTATATTTAAAAAAAAATAGATTTTATTTCTCACGACGGCTGCGGAATTCTTTTCGTTATGAGATCTCAGGCTTGACTAACTAAAACTTCGACCCTAGAAGGAAATCAGGGTCCTCACATATCTCTCGACTGTTTATGTTTCGCGTCGCCACAGTTCGACTTTTAAAACAAAGTATCGACGGCGATACATAAGAGTGAAACACTTCGCAGAACGCCGATTCAATTTTGAACAAAGAACAATAAATTCGTTCTTCGTTAAGCGTATTGATAATCAAACATAAACTTAATTGAATTTGTTATCCGACTCCATGAAATTTAGGCCAAAGGTATTATCGGAGAGCAATCCTTCTGCTCTGTGGCATCCCTGGGGAGTATTCTATTCGGCTTCCAACCAGCACGCTAGTTAGTATCGCTTACCTGCTTGAAACCTCGGTACATAACTCGGATTTCCTGTCGCGAGAACTTGGTCAGCCGGAGGAGTTCCTCGAGAGCGACCGGTCGGGTGGTTTGTTGCCTAGTTCTGGAGCTCTCGAAGTCAAAAAGTGCCTCTTCCGGTCCCGGCGAGTCCGGCGGCGTAGCCATTCCTGGTTAGCCCTTGGCTGCCTCTGAAAATCCCTTCTGACGAACCACGACCCTCCTTGTCCGGCCTTTTTGCTGTCACGGGTCACACCACGGCTACTTCATCCCTCTTCTTTACTCTCATCCTCGTTATCTTCATTCGTTCGCCGCGGCCCGACCGTCCTCAGGTTCTCCGAGCTCGCCAGAGGGGGGCAGCCAGGCGGCCAGTGTCTGGAAACAAAATGGAGTCGACGTTGAGATCGCAAGCTTTCAAGATTTGTTTCTGTTGGGATTCGTGGGATGTAGGTTTACAGATAGTGGTGCCTGAGGACACGAAGTTTGGGGACACTGAGCTTAGAGAATGTGAATTTAGAGGCACTGAGCTTGAAAATACCGAGCTTTGGAACACTCAGGTTAGAGACTATGAGCTTGGAGGCACTAAGCTTAAGAACTCTAAGCTTGGAGACTTTAGAGGCATTTAGAGGCACTGAGCTTAGAGACACCGAGCTTTGGAACACCGAGCTCGAAGGCACAAAGCTTAGGTACTCTAAGCTTAGAGACACTGAGCTTTGGAAATCTGAGCTTGGAAATACTGAGCTTTGGAACACTGAGTTTTGGAACATTGAGTTTACGGACTCTGAGATTGAAGGCACAAAGCTTAAGAACTCTAAGATTAGAGGTACAAAGCTT
>NW_026533254.1:25295711-25300262 GCF_026225885.1 Hylaeus anthracinus | reverse complement strand
TGGAACATTGAGGTTAAAGACTCTGAGCTTTGGAACAGTGAGCTCGAGAGCACAAAGCTTAGGTACTCTAAGCTTAGAGGCACTGAGCTTTGGAACTCTGAGCTTGGAAATACTGAGCTTTGGAACACTGAGCTTTGGAACACTGAGCCTAGGAGGTTCTAAGTTTAGGGACTCTGAGCTTAGGACTGCTGAACTTGGAAATTCTGAGCTCTGGTAGCACAAAGCTTAGGAACCCTGAGCTTAGGGACACGGAGCTTTGGAACACTGAACTTAGAGTCACAAAGCTTAGGAACTCCGAGCTTGGAAATACTATGCTTTGGAAGTCGAACTTCGGAACTACCAGCTAAGAGCCACTAAGCTTAGGGGTATTGAGCTTTGAAACAGTAATCTTTTTTTGCACCGAGGTGTGGATCAGTGAGGTTCGAGACCCCGAGCTTGGCATCACTGTACCAAGGAACACGAACTCACCAAAGCTCGGATAACCAAATACAATACATCCTCAATTGAGATAAAATGGCGTTTGGATAAATGGAGTCCTACTGTAATCGAATCAAGAGTTTCCCCATCTCTGTTCGCAACACGTGTCCCTATGAAATTCGATTCATTGATCCATCCCACTCTTGTTACCGGGGGGGGCTGTGGGGTGGTTGTTGTAGACCTAGCTAAAATACTGGCGGGCAAATATTTGATCGCTCCGCAGCCGTTATAACGCGCTTATGTGCACAAAGCCAGACGCGCACGGTTTTAAATCCGTCATTTTACAGCGGCTCGCGGCGTTTCACTTATAACCGGGCCCGCGGATGTTTACGCGACCGCGGATCCGGCCAAATATGCAAAATACATGGTGGAAATATATGCGCGCCGCCTGCACGGCCAGCCGTACCCTTATTTCTGGCAGACGTATCGTTTTAAATTGTTTCGGCGCTATTCGAATTTTATTTTAATACACGGTGTGCAGTAGCTCGCAAAAAACCAGCCGGGGCTGTTGCGCAACTTCATAAACGGTATTTCAAAACTGTCCCGTATTCCAACGCTATATCGACTGGTAGATTATTAAATACATTTTTGTCATTGGGAATAGTAGTTTCTTATTTATTACTGATACGGCATTTTATGCTCCCTAATATTATATGAATATTAATGCGAAGGTGATTCCCATGGATAAAATAAATATCACTGAATCGAATTATACAGGGTGTCCCAAAAATGTTGGAGGTCCTTGAAAAGGCTGGTTCAGGGGGTGATTTGAAACAACTTTTTCCTTAGCGAAAATGTTGTCCGAGGTTTCATTAAAGAGATATTAAGCGAAAACCCCGACCAATCAGAGCGCGAGTATGCCGCTGGAGCGCCTGCGGTACCCAATGAGCGCAGGCGCTTAGCGCGTAGCCTACGCTCAAGCGACAAACTCGCGCTCTGATTGGTCAGGGTTTTCGCTTAATATTTCCTCAACGAATCCTCGGACAACATTTTCGCCAAGGAAAAAGTTATTTCAAATCACCCCACGAACCACCCCTTTCAAGAACCTCCAACAGTTTTTGGGCACCCTGTATTTCGAATATACAGGACGACTTAAAAATCTGCTGCATCGGAATGAAAACAAAATGTAATTAATAAACTAAGAGTACTGGTTCGTGTTCCTTGTAAGACGAAAAGAAAACCATTAACGAAATACTAAAAATCTTGGTTTTAGCGTTCGAAAGGGGGTCCCGGTGCCCCCTCCCCAAAGCGCCGAGGCCGGCCACCGTGGAGTTTTAGTGGGTATTCCCCTTCTTCTGAGGGGCGAATTCCATACTACCCCCTCCATCTAAGGGGGTGTGCGTAAACGCATTTCTACACGTATAAAAAAAAGGAAGGGAGGCCTGGGTACATTGAAAACGATACCGTGACTCTCCGAGCGCTCAGTTCGAGTTATATTACTTAGTTATTATCAGATAAAGGGCCTACTGTAAAGCAACTGCGCGTTACCGGACCTTGGAACTTTTTCCAATAATTCGTGCAACTGAAGAGATTGACACGGGATCGTTATCGGACGTCGCATACAAGTAATCGAGTGAAACGATCGAAATACAAAAGCGAGTAACTGTAGAACAAGGTCGAACGAGGCAAATGTTTCTGTGCGTCTTATCAGACACTGATATCAGTGTCGTACGCAAACGAGTCCTAAAAATAAATCGTTACATGTACCGCGTGATTCTTTTTTCCTATTTTATTTAAAAATCATAGAAAAGGTACGCAGGAGAATCTGAAAGTAATTTTAACAAGAAAAATTACGTAAGGATCGCCTGGTGAATATTCAGGTCATTCGGTTAACGCTTATCGAAACAAATATAATGTCCGATCCGCGGCACGTAAAGGGGGAAAAAATAAACCCGTACACGTTCCGTCATCGTCGACTTCCGTTTCGAAAACGATAACAATTTTAAAAGCTGCGGCGAGATTTATCTATCGAATAAAGCGTCGAACGATCCTTGCTTTTACTCGTTACTCGTTGAACTTCTTTGTTTATGTAATTTTTGAAGAAACATTTAAAAGAAAAGATGTGAAGCGTCGCTGGATTGTCGAGAACGCGAATGATGGAGAACTTTTGCGCGATACTGTATTTATGACGTCCCAATTCTGGTGGTAGACCAACGCCACGTATGCGTGACAGCGATAATTTTGCATTCCGCGTCAATAAAACAAAACGAGGCCTGGATTCGTTGGCACTTGAAAATACTTGGTTTACGTGCCGATGTAGGATGAATGTTGGTTGTACAGAGTAGTAGATTCGAATTTTATAAATAGTCTCAGCACTGAGTCCATCAGAGATTAACAAGTGCCTTTTCAATCATTTATGACTCTAGTTTAAGTAGAAATGCATGCTCGTCTTTGATCTCTACGAAACCATCTCTGTAATAAATTTATACAGGGTGTCCAAAAAATGTTGGAGGTCCGTGGAAGGGGTGGTTCGGGTGATTTTAAACAACTTTTTCCTTAGCGAAAATGTTGTCCGAGGCTTCGTTAAGGAGATATCAACAGAAAACCCCGACCAATCAGAGCGCGAGTACGCCGGTGGAGCGCCCGCAGTGGCGTAGGCTGCCGCGCTCTGATTGGTCCGGGGTTTTCTGTTGATATCTCCTTAACGAAGCCTCGGACAACATTTTCGCTAAGGAAAAAGTTGTTTCAAATCACCTCCCGAACCACCCCTTTCAAGGACCTCCAACATTTTTTGGACACTCTGTATAGGTGGATAAATTAACCCTTTGCACTCGAGGCCTTTTTTTTAAGTATCTACCAGCAACTCGAGATGCTTTCATAGCATTCTATTGCCACGAATGCTAAGCTGTCGAGATTTGAGAATCGGGTCACCTTTACCACACCGACAATCATTTTATTGACATTTCGAGTTCCAAAGAAATTAAACCTAAAGAAACATTATTGCTGATAGATTTGTCTAGAAACCTAATGGTGCCTGAGAGTCACCTATCGAACGCAAAGGGTTAAGTCTCAACCTGATAATCATTGCAATATACAATATATGTACAATCACTGTAATATTTTGTATTCGTACAAAAACCATTTATTTTAAATTGTTTGCTGTACTTCCTACACCGACTGTACGTTCCAAGTCTTTTGCCAACAAATTTAACTCGTTATTTTTCTAACGTATTACAGGCGTACTTGATAATTATAAAAACTGAGTAATTATAAAAAAACAAAAGAGTACAATAAAATTTTCATGGCAATTCCCATGGATACGTTGCAATGGATGTCAAGTTGAGAACCTAAAGGTACTTTTAACCAACCTTATACCGAAATGACGAACAAGCGTGCCTATTTAAAGCACGGTTACAAATGATCGAACATAAAGACGGAGAATTAACGGCCACACCTGATAAATATACATAACGTGGGTTGTGTGTTCGTTTGTCGGTCACCCTGACACGATACGTCTCGAAGTTGAGACGAATGGTATCGCGTTACGTTCAACAGACAGCCGGCACGTAACGGGAAATCGATATATAAAGTGAATTTTTATTTTTCATAGGTACATGGGTCGCCGTCGGTACATAGCCATTATGCGATACGTGGATATATAATCTTTGGCTATATAGCCTCGTTACAGCGTGCGTCTATAGCACGTGCAGTTATTCGGGGTTTCCGTGGGAAGTTGGCAAAAGCAGTGCATGCGCGAATTTCCGGAATAAATTTCGTCGGTGTGCTTAAATTCGCCTCCTTTATCGACTTTTCCGTCTACGCGGCTTCTTCAAAGACGCCCCGCTGCCTTTCGTTTACGTAAGTCGCGATAATAATAATAATAATACCGTTGACGCGACCCCACCCGAGCCAAATTACTGGGACAAATGTTCTTTGGAAGTTTTACGTTATTTATCATAATAGTAAGACTCTTTGAACGACGTGTTCGTGATGTATACGAAACAAAACGATATGGCGAAAACAACGCAGGAAAATATTGGAAAATAGAAGAGATAGAAAAAAAAGTTTCTACTGTTATTTATTATATTAATAAAATTTTCCGGAATTTTCACTCAAACGAAACAAGAAAATGGC
>NW_026533254.1:25273514-25295701 GCF_026225885.1 Hylaeus anthracinus | reverse complement strand
TTCTACTGTTATTTATTATAATAATAAAATTTTCCGGAATTTTCACTTAAAGGAAACAAGAAAATGGCGAAAACAGGGTAGGCAAATTCTGGTAGAATTTATAATAAATACAAATTACGCATATCGCTAATTGCGGTTCTCGTTACCTACTTTTGTACAACTCTGTTCATTACGAGAGTGCTTCTAACACGTACTCCCTGCTGCGAAAATGAATTAATTAAAATAAGAGTACGGGCTCGTGCTTCTTGTAAGACGGAAAATAAAACCATTAACGAAATACTAAAAAACTTGCTGGTAACCTTGTCTTCCGAGCCAACATGGCGGACATCTTTTACGACAAATATTTCGAGGAAACAGAACGACTTAAAAATCAGCTGCATCGAAATGAAAACAAAATACAATTAATAAGATAAGAGTACGGGTTCGTGCTTTTTGTAAGACGGAAAATAAAACCATTAACGAAATACTAAAAATCTTGCTGGTAACCTTGTCTTCCGATAGACGCGAACCAACATGGCGGACATCTTTAACGACAAATATTTCGAAGAAACAGGACGACTTAAAAATCAGCGAAATGAGAACAAAATGTAATTAATTATTCGTTATGAAATTCCAGACTAAACAAATTTTGAATCTATGCGTTAAGGCAACTTTGTTGTACAGTTCACCCTGTATGAAACTCGATGAGTCGAACTATTGAAATCGGGGAAACGTGAGAAGCGTGCAAACAATAACGTAGCGTCGTGAAGAGAGATCGTAGGTACCGGGTGCAGCAAATATTTGTAATAAATTTTAAAGGAATTCGATCGCAACGGTATCCGTAAATATTTGAGGTTAACGTTCGGGGCGATTCGATAGTATCGATCGCGTTTCGAGCTCTCCTCGAGAATCGCCGGAAATAAGTAAACGAATAAGGGAGGAAGGGGAAAAGTAAACAAGGAAGGGAAACGAGACCGTCGAGGCGGCGGTAAATAATTATTATTCGACTCGGGACGAAGCAAATGATTTTTTCTTTGGAGGACAGAGCGCACGCTCATTGTCAGAAGCAAACGTTAAGATTGTTCTACCGCCATCAGAAATAGACTGTGAAGTAAACCGAATACCATGCGTGTACGAGAATTAGATACAGCCCGTTAAATCTTCGATCGAATTTATTTTCTTTGAGTCACGTTTTCATAACGAGGATTAGTCATCTATTCGAAATTATTCGAGTAGCGAAAGACGAAGCAAGTCGACTGTATACATTTCCCCTCCTTCGTTCTTCGCCAGATAAGAATCTTATCGCTTCCAAGGAGCCTCTCCTGTTATCTACCGAGTACATAGAACAGCTGAAGGTAAACGCTTAAATAATCGGTGGATGTCGTGTCCGAAGAACAAACCAAATATTGGGGACGGAAGATGTATTTAATACCTGTATTTAATACCTTGAAATTTGTATCGAATGTCCACTTTATTCAAGCATAAGTAATACATATGAACAAGAAAATATCGTACAACGAATGTTTTCAAGAAATAATTTACCCGAGTGAGAGAAACAGTCGATGTACATTAAGAAAAATAATAATCGTCGCATCTATGCGTGGACGCGAAAAGGTGAACGTATTTCCACTTTCCGATAGACGAATTTCCGTTGCGAACGCGATCGAGGAAAAGCTCGTTTCCCCTCGAAATGCGACACAAACAGGAGAGGGGCACGAATATTCAGTCCAGTGACGCTCGACTTGCCACGAAAAAAAAAGGAAGCTGCACAAACGAATACACTGGTTGAAACAAAGTCGCGTTGGGCTCGAAACAAAACATCAGAGGCGAAAGAAAACGCGACGTTGAGTGTTTACCTCTGCTATTCCCCTCGATCTACTCGACCAAGGAGAATATGCATATATGTGCACGGACAGAGATAGGGAAATTTCTTATCCGAATAACGAATAAAAGGGAAACAGGTTTCATAAAAATCGCAATGTGGAATACAGAATGCAATTATATTTGCGAATTGGGACTGAAAAACAGGTTAGAACCATAATCGACGTGATTTTTTTTTTTTTGTAGTGCGTTTTATTTTTTGAAGTAAAATTCAAATAAAATGTATCTGCGTTGAGCAGAAATTCAGTTCGAGTTAGGTCTGGCGATATTAGTTTAATTAGAGTAAAAAGCGCCGGCTAGTCTAGGAATTACGAGGGTTATTATTTACACGAGTAACACGATTCGTAGACCTTGATATAGTAGTCGAATATGTACGAAATTAGTTAGTGTAGTTAGTTACTTGTGACCAGTACACGCCAAGCGAATAAAGCTTGTTGCGAACGAATCGTTACGCGTCTCTGTCGGAAACGAAGATTTCGAAAACGCTGCTCTAAACTGTCTATCGGGGGATGTCGTTGTATTATTTCCTAGGCTGCTATAATTTCGTGAAGATTGCGAACGTCGGAAGGCTTACGTTTCTCCGTGGAAGGTTGCAGGCTCGGTCCTCTCGGTGAAAATTCGATAAGAGCCTGGAGAGGACGACGGCGTGGCGGGTCGAGGGCAGGAAAACACGGGACAATCGCATTCAGAGGACGAGTTCGCGAAACTGGGCGCAGGGTGGTTGACCCCTGGGGTCGTTTTCGAATCGGCGTCGACGTGGTCGATGGGAAAGACACGTTCCTCCGCCGGAGGATCGGGACACGGGAGTCAGGCGGACACCATTGCACACGTAGATCGGATCTTTCCTTTAACGCTGGATCACAGCTCTCGATGGAGGCGCGTTATGTCGTGTCTGTGCATGGCGCGGAGGAGTACGCGCGGCGGCGTTCTTTTGTCATCGGTCGGCGAGAGGTGACTGTGGTTGCGCGTAACCGGAAGCGAGAGTGGGGAGAGACTGACCGCGCATCTACGGCGGTCGGCGGCAGACTGGACAAAGTGCCAGTGGTGCCCGGGTTGAGCGGACCACGCATCCTCTCAGGCCCGTATCGACTCTAGGTTCACGGGGCTTCCCAACCACCCTCGCTATACAGGGTGTCCCAAAAAAGGTTGTAACACATTGAAAGGGGTGGTTCGGGTGATTTGAAACAACTTTTTCCTTAGCGAAAATGTTGTCCGAGGCTTCGTTAAGGAGATATTAACGGAAAACATCGACCAATCAGAGCGCGCGTATACCGTTGGAGCGGCTGTGGTAGCGAAGGCTACGAGCTAAGCGGCCGTGTTCAATGTCTTTCGATTAGGGATGGCGTGAAAAATCACTGTTAGTGATTTCGATCACGACCGTGATCCGGAAGATGACGTTTCAGAAGTGATTCATGTTAATTATTATCGTTAGTGTATCACTGTCTCCCCTTAGCGGAAATTCAAGAAGGTACAAATGAATCAAATTTAAAGTGTATTAAAATTATATTAACACTGCTTTTTAGACCATATTATAATACATATGTAAGCTTTGTGTATAGGTTGGTGAGCGAGACTTATGTTCCACAGAGGACGGTAGTGGAGATAGACAGAGAAACTAAAAAGATATTTTTAAACAGACAATTTAGATAAATAATTAAATAGTAGTTCATTTACTATAATGTAATATATATAATATATTTACTATAATATAATATACTAATAATAGTACGTATAGAAAACATAGGGAAACACAAACATTATATTGTTGATTCTCTATATCTTAGGTTAGTATTTTAGGTTAGGAAACATAGTACGTGCACAAACTATTTATTATGTAATAATAATAAACCTCTATATTTTAGACGAATCAACCTTGTGTTTTTGCTGAAAAAAAGGTGTCCTGAACAATATTATGTATATATAACCTAAGAATAACATAATTCGTGAAAAGTGAAAAGAATGTTCTGTACCAATCAGAAGCGAGCACGAAGAATCACGAATCACTGTGAAAAATCATCGTGATTGAGAATGAACGTGATTGAATCACGAGTGATTCAAAAGTAGCAGTTCACGCCATCTCAACCTTCGATACGCGTCGTGTCACTTGTTCGCGTACGAGCGCGGCCGCTTAGCACATAGCCTTCGCTACCGCGGCCGCTCCAACGGTATCCGCGAGCTCTGATTGGTCAGTGTTTTCTGTTAATATCTCCTCAACGAAGCCTCGGACAACATTTTCGCTAAGGAAAAAGTTGTTTCAAATCACCTCCCGAACCTACCCTTTCAAGGTATTACAACATTTTTGGGACACCCTGTATAATTCATATATTACATATAAGAACTGTATAAGAAAGTTTGAAAACGGTCGTGGTAGGTTTAGTGTTAATAGCATCCCCTTAATTCCCCCCTGAAAAGAAAGAAGGTTGAAGACCACGTCTAAACTAATGCCACATACATCATTCACTGCAACATACATGTTTCACATACATGTTGTACATTCCCATAGGGCTCCTTGGAACGTACCCACCGTGACCATTCGTTGAGACGGCACTGCATCCTCAAGCCCCGACCAATCGTCGCCCTCCTTCTCTCTTGCCTTTCGCTCTGCGTCGATCCTTCTCACGAAAACCACCCTTAACTGGACGCTCGCACGCGCGCGCGCCCCGAAGCTCCTTCGCGCTCGTCCTTTTTATTCTTTGAAATGCACAGAGAGTAAACGTATCGAAAGGATACTTAAATAACATTATTATACACTGGGTCACAGCGGCTCTCAAACCGTTCCGCGCAGAAACTATTATCATTGCAATTGGGGATAGGTCGATTAACTTTGAACGTCGATGAATAAATTCTATTCGTTCGGAAGTTCTCGTTGTGGCTTAATTCGATACCGTTAGCAATATTCGATACCATTTGATTTAGTCGAGAACGATGTTTGTATTAAACTCGATACCATCGGATGCCTCTGTTGGCGTCTAACCGAAACTTCGTAAAGTATCGGGAATCTGGATACATATTCATTTAATCAACTCTATGCATTATTTATTCCGTGTACGCACATACCTTAAGGTTCACCAATTGGTACCGCAAAAGTGTACCGTTATCGAGACGAAAAATATTATTCGCACATTTATACACAAATGGAAAACGAAAATTTATATCCCGAAATAATTTTCGTATCCTGCGTCGCGTCGCTTATTTACAGGTGACCTCGCCGGAGAAACGTTTCACTTCGATGGAAACGAACCATGCACGCACGCACAAGTGGCCAACTGCTCGATTAATAAATTATATAGATATGCGATAGCGATATCCCTTCCTAAACCCAATATCATCGATATTGGGAACTTGTCAAGTTCAACTTGACCGAAATCCTTCGGGTGTCCAACGTTTCGTCGATATTGGGCTCGTTAAACTTGCAATTTACCTCTGCCAATCCTTTGTGCGTCATGGATACGCAAAAAACTGTACAAAAAATGCATCGATTCATTCCCAAATTCGACGTCCTTCGAAACCTCATCATCACCCCATCCCCCCATTCGCCCCATCAAAAAATATCGACTCCATGTCATTCTCAGAGAATTCTGACCTAACCCAAATTATTAGAAAAAAAATCGTCGATCGATTTTCCTCAACTGTTGACACGCCAGTGTCAAAGTACCGCACTTGCGTTGATCGATCGTTTATTTTTAAATCCTCGCTCGGTTTATCAGGCTGAAAATTTACTTCAGAGACATCTAAACGACCGAGTAGCAGCTCGTTAGATAACCTATGTAACTTAGGTTACCCCCCCAAGTACTTTATTCTCAATACGTGAATTTATTTAATGCACGTCTGCATTGATGTCAAATTTCAAAGGCTTTATCGTACTTGCGAGTTTTCAAATTTAATCTAAGATTGGAGAAGAACGATAAGGTTATGGCGAAGATGGATTTGTCTTTGCTGAGAAGTAAATTTCGCGGTTCTATGCTTGGTGTTTTGATGGGTGATTGTCTTGGGAGCCCTTATGAAAACGAGGAATTGCTCACCAAGGGCATGAAGATAGTTTTACAACGATCTTTGGATAAATTGGAGGGACCTATGTTCAAAGGTTAGACTTTTACTGTGCATGTTAGAGTTGTATTTCATCTTTCATCGATGGTGTTGACATAGAATATTCTTTCAACTGTATAGCACCTGTCATGCAGTTTACAGATGATTCTGCAATGACACGTTCCGTGGCCAAATCCTTAATCGAAACCAAGGATCTGGATGTCGTCGATCTAGCAAAGAAATTCGTCAAGAGTTACTATCTGGAGCCTAATCGTGGTTACGGTCCTGGGGTTGTAACAGTATGCAACATAGTTTCTTATAAATTAAATGCAGGAATTCTGTTTCTTAATCTATAGGGTATATAATGTGTATTGTAAAACAAGGTATTCCAAAAATTACGTGGTAACAAATTTTCGGACATCCTAAGTCCGGCAAAGGAACAATTTAACGGGCAAGGCTCTTGGGGAAATGGCGGAGCAATGAGAGTCACGCCTGTTGCATTGTTTTGCTACCAAAACTATGATAAACTTTTAGATATGGTTAGAAAAACAACCCAACTTACTCACACGCATAAAGTTGGAATAGATGGTGCTATTTTACAAGTAATTATACTTTAAGTATCGGATCGTCTACATTCTGCACGATTTTATTTATATTCTTGTCATTTTGCAGGCAGTAGCGGTCCAACAAAGCCTTTTATTAAATCCTAGCGAGGAATTAAATGTAACAAATTTTATAGATAATCTAATTCATAAAATGGAGCAAATAGAAAAAGACGAAGACGGGTATGTTTTAAAAGTATATCGCGATACATGTAGTATATATAATTGAAAAAGTTCAACGAATTTTCACCTTTTTCAGTTTAGGTCTCTCAGAGCCACAACCCTATAAAGCGCAGTTAGATATAATAAAAACCTTAATATCTGAAAGCAATGAAGGACCACACGAAGAAAAAGTAGTACAAAAATTGGGGAACAGTGTTACAGCTTTGTATTCTGTACCTACAGCAATATTTTGTTTCTTAAGGGCACAGAAACCAATTACTGGCATAGAAACAGAGAATCCTCTTAGAAGAGCAGTTCAATATGCTGTAAATATAACGCTTCTCTAATTTTTACAGATCGAATAAATATCGATGAAAGAATGAAATAGAATGAAAATTGATATTTAAATATCGTTTTCTTTTTTCCAGATTAGTTTAGGCGGTGATACCGACACTATCGGTAGCATGACGGGTGCAATCGCTGGTGCATTTTACGGCGAAAATAATATTAATTCAAATCTCTTACAGCACTGCGAAGCCTCGGACGAATTTAGGACTTTGGCGGATCAGTTATTCGACAAAGTGATGGCGCCATAGATATTTTAATTTTTCGTTAGCTGTAATTCCACGATGAAAGACACGCGAACGAATGTAATAATTGTATTTTTTAACAGAATTTTACGGAAACGCGATTATGGCCGACTTAAACTATCTACAGAAATATATAACGCCCATTTATAATATGAATTTGTACATTTTGTTAAATAAATAATGTTTACGATCTCGATTGCGTTTAATTTATCATAAAATGAAACGAGGAGAGTTTGACGTTTCTATCGGTTGATACCAGTTGATACAGTTCAACATGGCCGCTCGCAAAACACACTTTTTGTCCACAGTCGAAGAAACGCCTACAAATGATTAGTATCGTATCTTGGATAGAAAGAAATTACGATAGAAATTAGTGAAATTTTACCCAGTATCGCATTTAACAATGGCTGGTAGCGAGAAAGTTTTGGAAGGATTTATCTGTCCAATATGCATGACAGAGTTTAAAGCTCCTAACCAGCTAACCAAGCATTTCGAGGATTGTCATAACGATGATCCAGAGATCTTGAAATCACTCAAAGGTGAGAACTGTGCTTTTAATAATTAACACGGAGATTTATCGAATTTATGAAACGGAAATATCGAAAATAAATCTTCGCTAATTCGATCAACGAAGTAGTTTAAGCTGTCCTACTTTCAGATCTTTTTGGAAAAGCTAAAAAGAAGATCCTGAAACAAGACGAAGTACCAGAAACGTTCTCGGGCCCCGTAACGAAAAATAGGCAACGTTACCCAGAACTTAATTGGGGACCTCAAGAAATAGGTAAGATTCATTGACAAATTTCATAATTCAAGCTAACGGTTAAAAAACATTTCAGGTGCAACAAAATCGTATACAGCTTACTTTAAAGAAATAAGGAATGCAAGACTGGAACGATATTCTTTAGAAACTAATAAACTTCTGATAAGATTAGATAAATTATTAAACAATTTACCAACTGATCCTGTCGATAGGAAAGGTGAGATCGATTTAATTAAGAAAGATTGTTTACTCCTTCTTTATAAATAATAATCTAACATTTCTATTTTTGTGGATATAGCACATGAACGGACTATTGTACCATGGATAGATGAAAAAGATGTAAAATTATGTCCTACTTGCGCCAAGAGCTTTCATGTTGCAAGAAGGAAACACCACTGTAGGCTTTGCGGAGCCGTTATGTGTCACAATTGTACAGTATTTCTATCTTTGCAAGATGCGCGTAAGTGATTCTGAAATTATTAAAATTAAGGCTTGTACTCGTGGTATTATGTAAAACACCGAATTTGAAATATTTAAAGGTACTAACGTAGCTTGATTTGTAGGGAAAATGACGAGTCCTGTATCTGTGCAAGATGATTCCGCGGTATCCCCTACTTCCGAACGACGAATTTCAGAGCGCATAGTACGCGCAGGTATTGGTCTTACAAAATTAGCCAGATCACCGTCTAGCGGTAGTTTAAACAGCGTCTTATCATTGGTTAACGACTCGGCAGCTGGCGAACAACATTTCAGAATCTGTATGCACTGTGCGAGTTTGCTTGACGCAAGAGAAAAACAAAAAGCAAAACATTTCGATAAGCCGATCGTATGCCAGTTCTATGAGAAGATGAAAGCATACATGAACGAAGCTTCGCAACACGTGCAAATGTATAATAAAATGTGGGAATCTTTAAGGTACGTCTAGAGTATTATTCGAAATAGACTCATTTGTTACAGAGAAATTTATTTTTCAGCGAAGGGGAGTCTGTATACAATTTAGAAGATGCCCAGACCTTGAGAGTTAAGATCGCAAAGTTGGGCGAGAATATAGATTTAATTAGCAAAAGAATTTCCGTACTGGGAACGAGATGCGTAGAAAATCCTCCGCAAGAACGAGAGCTTCAGTTGCATCAGATGGTTAGAGCGTCAGCTATGATATTTCTGAAAGAAGAATTGTTGAGCGTGCAAGCTTTGCCTACGGCGGAGAAGTACGCAGAGTTGCAAAGGGAACGTCAGAGACGATTAGATGCTAGAATTGCATACGAAAGACAACTAGAGGAAGAGCAAAGAGAGAAGTCGAAAGAACAACGTAGGAGAGAGACCTGGAATACCGAGGGTCGACCTTCTGTAAAAGAAAATCAGGTAATATTTATATTAGTTGAGATATCGTTGTTTTAACATTGATAATTTGATAATATTGTTTCTGCAGCCGGTAGTAGTGTTGAACCAATCGCAAGGCTGGGGTCCTTCGAATGTTGCTCCTAAAATGCCTCCTTCAATGGACCCTATAATCGAACAAATGAGCAATCTTCGAGCTTATATTAAACAAGCTAGAGATGATTGCAGATACGATGAAGTTGTCACTCTAGAGAGCAATCTTAGAGAACTTCAAAGCCTCTACTTTACCATGAATCAAAGTAACAATAGCGATGGATAGACGTACGGTACACATGCATTTCTTTGCACTGTATTATACTTCTTATCGAATTTAATAAGACTTATAAATCCTATTAAATTGGAAGTTTCGCGTATCGCTACATCCAATTTACGTATTATTGCACGATGCGATACATGTTTCAAGGGTTCCTTTGCATCGATCGATTTAATTGTATCGCATCACCGAGATGCTTCGCGAAACAGGTTTACTATTGTATATAAATGACGCTAAAGAAAGTATATCATTTTTAATAATAAAGTTTATATTAGGTATACAGATATCAAGATATATTAAAAAATAAATTCTTACGATACTCATTTATATACAGTATACTTATTTATAAAAACCGTTATTAACTGCTAGTTTAGTTTCATCGATATGATGAAACGATTATCGGTAATATAATTTTTCTTAAATTTTAAGGAAGTTTGTAAAATCTACAAATAACAATTGTACAACACAATCTGCATTTCTTTTTACGAGGTTATCAATTTAAGCCGAAGCTTGTAACTGGTTTCAACAAATATTTTATTTGTTGTATTTCAACACCATAATCGGTAATTCTTGTGAACGCAATGCATATTGTGTAATGTTTTCATCGTCTTTCGGAGCAGCTGTATTATCCGTATCGCTCGCAGAATTCACGCGAAGTTCGTGAATACATTGCGGTAATTCAGCAGAAGTCATTTCATTCTGATTGATACTTAGATTAGACAGATTCGACGAATCGCTGCTAGAATTAATATTCGAACTGCTACTGGATGCGTAAGTGTTATTGTTCAAAAAAGTTGGAAGCTCGTCTGATAACACTTCCCGGCACGATGTCGTTTGCTCCACACTTTGTCCAAATTTATTTACAAATACAGGTAACTCGCAAGACGACATCTCTTGTTTCTCATATTCCTGTAAGTAATTGTTACTCGTACGCGGCGTAGGTATAGAAAGATTGTCATGCCTTCTACCTTCCTCGATATTATGTTCGCTACTGAACTTCATCAAGTCGGACACCTCTACATTCGTCGATGCTTTTATGGGTTTTAGTTGAATATCTGTATTCACAATGTTTTCCAAATATTTCGCGTTATGTTCTTCCTTTATGGAAATCAGTTTCGTCGACTGCATATTTCTTTCCAAAATACTATTCTGTGATTCGTTATCCATAGCCTTGTTATCGTTAACCTCCGAAGGTAATCCAAATATTAAAGACTCATTAAAATTAGTCTCTTGTTTGTCCTTCTCTTCTAATAATTTTCTTATAACTTCATCTGAAATATCTATGGGGGCTGCAGGTCCATATTCCGGTCGTTTCGGAAGTTCTTCCTTTAATACATTTCCTGCCAAGTAATCAGCTGCTCGAAATAATTCTGCTTTCACTAAAAGATCCAACAAAGTACGTAACGTCGGTCTGTTTCTTCCCATCGTTCCCCATTCGTCCAAAAATATTTCAGCTGCGCTCCTCTTTTGTTGTTGCGCAGCTTGCTCGATTGCGCTATTATATAAAAATTGATTAATTATTCTTCTTAAATTTATTTATCTTCTAATGTACAAGTTTGGTATCGCAGTACCTGAAATGTTGAGCATTAAATTTGGGAACATCAGATGCTTCTCGATCTGGCACGATCGCCATTAATCTTTTCCATGAATCCGATAGACTTAATATTTGTACGAGTATATACAATTCTGCAGGCCTTAATTTTCTCAATTCTGTGTCGAAACAATATCTGTTTGTTGACATCGTGCTATTCATTGTCATCCATTTTCTTAAATCTTTCATCAGCGCCATTAGCTGTCGGTGGCAAATTGTTCAAGTTCGTAGCGAAATCATAGCTGACATCCTATTTTTACCATCGAAAGGTAAAATGAAAAACATAAAATACAATACCCAAATGTTTTATTTCATTTACATAGATTGTAAAAAGTTTATATAAAAATTACATTAAAAGTCATGTTTTTGCAAGACAAATACACACTGAGTTTAAGCATAGAAAATATGACAAAAACTGCAGTACACAGAAAATATCACAGGCTTGACAAAATAAAATTCGGTACAGCATTCTGAAATCAAATACTTGATGATTCGAATACTCGTTAATTTATTCGCTAATAACTAAAACAGTTTGAACAAACCAATTCTCACAGTCTGTCCGATACATCTTTAGCATTTTCTTTGCTATTAGCGATTCGAGATCCAAACTGAAAAGCTCTTTTAGGAAAATTAGCTGTATTTCGAAAACCAAGTTTATACGCCAGTAGGCGTAATAATAATTTATCTCCTAAACCGGATGGCATTTTGTCTGTTGGGTAGCACCTGAAAATAATTCGATAACGCTGATCCTTCGATAACAACTTGATTTCTTTTTAATAGTACTCAATTTACCTTTCCCATGGTTTTAATTTCTGGACGTATCGTACTATTTTTTCATCTAAATATGGCAATCTCGATTGTTTCCCGTGATCGGACACGATACGATCGTCACGACCTAAATTTCTTTCGGAAATTCTAGCTAATTCGATACTTAATTCTTGCGTTAAAGCGCTCCAACCCTTGTGTTTTAATATCGTTCTGTGTCTCATGTATCCACCAAATAATTCGTCTGCACCCATGCCTAACAGAAGTACTCTGCACGGTGATTCGTAAACGTTATTGCTCTTGCAAAGTGTGCCTTTTGCACGGCTTGCAAACCACACAGCGCAACCTAAGCTTTCGTCTAGTATCGTACAAAGTGGATATAATAAATTGCAAATTCGCGCGGAACGATATTTCTGCAGTTCCGTCTGAGAGACGTTCACCTGAAATAATAATATATTACTCAAAAATATATTCGAACAATTAAAAAAGTACTTGTCTTAAGTGCTTCGTTCTTTATAAAAACACTGGTATCGTACTTCAACGAAATTCCATTTCCTTTTTGGGCAAATGTTTAAAAGTTCTTCGAACGTTTGTTTTCCAGTTTTACGGTCAGGTACATCGTATTGAACCTGTGTACATTGTCTTTCATTGTCGGTATTGTATTTCTTCGATGTATTAACCGATTTTTCGAACGCAACATTGATCAAGTCGATGTACTCGTTTTGCGGTATATATTTATCGGCAATTAACGCTAAAATGGCGGAATCCAAACCTCCAGAAAATAATACGCCTATTTTTGCATGAGTGCACGTAACATTCTTGCCATTTAAAAATAATTTTATACAATTTTTACAATATCTCGGCTGTTTCTTCACTCTGACTTCCACTGCTTTGCAGAGAAGTTGTGACAAGTGATCTACCCTTTCATGTATATCTCTATTTTGTAAAAAGTATTCCAATGTCTTGCACGAATTTTCAAAGTAAGGATTATTCTCGAAGGATTCTAAATCTTTAATGTTAGGATGTAGATGTAGACTCGTCAATGTATCTGTCTCCAATATAGTTTCTTTGATATCGATATCCACGCCTAAACGCGTTTCTAATGCTTCTATGACATCCGTGAATCTTAAGTCCGGTTCTTTCCATGGATAGCACGCAAGATTTACCCTCGAATTAGCTAAATTCATCACGAAAATTCCAATTGCAGGAACTTCTACTATTCCATCTATCTGTTTAGTTGCAACCGATGTTAAAGTTACACTATTCTCATCTGTGTTGGATTTCAAGAGCAAACTATGCCTTCCTATAACATCTCTGCCAAAATATAGAAGATTGCTGGATTTTTGGAAGTACACAAAGCTGTACGGCCCTTGTAATTCTTTAAACACAGTAAAAATAGTTAGAGACGATTGAATCGCATTTAGTACCACATCTGTATCGCATGTATTATCTTGAGCCTAGGAACAGGATAGTACGTTATTCCATAATTCATGAGAACTATGGTACAGATGAATGCACCTGTAATATTTACCAAATTTCCAGAGAATATATCTCCGTTCCAAAGAAGGATATTACCCGTAGAATCTATAGCAGGTTGTACAGTTAAATTAGCACCCTGCATCCATAATACGGAGACAGCAAAATGCCCAAACCAATTTTCATTTAAACGTTCGAACCTCTCTGTCGCTTTATCAGGACCACGAGCAACTATTAAGTCCTTGCAAATGTTCCACTGACAAATAAATAAATAAAAGGATATTATCGATACTCATACATGTAAATAATAATATTTTTAACGTAAATACTACCTCAGTTGAAACTTTTTCATTGTTCTCGTGGCTTTGCGAAATGTGACAAAATATCCCACACATTGTTACACCGGTATATCATAAATATAACCTAAAAATATAAAGATTCATAAATAAAACATCTAAATAAATAAAAGATATTTTATTGTAAATTACAATATTCAAATGAAAATACAAAACGTTGTTCGAAATTTTTGTTGCAATTATCGATTATGGTTGTGACAGATAACGAAGTTACGAAATAAAAATACTTGAAACGAGTGAATTTGGAATAAAATGTATATTTCTATTCACAGCAAAATTTAATTACATTCGGAGCTCGTAAAAATAGTTACGCATGTCCTCATAAAAAATAAAATTCGCAAAACTTTCCTATTACTAATCGATTCGAAGCTATATACATATAAATTTTACGAACGTATATTCAATTCGAATTTCTACATTTAAAGCAACCTGTAACTTTTTTTTCTATTTTCTCGAGCAAATTCGAGACTATTTTTAATACTGTATGCGTGGAAAATTAAATCGCAGATGTAAAATTTATTTATCGGACGATATCCGTCAGTGATTCAACTTTTCACATTGTAATTCTCGCCATATTGTTGAGAGACGAGAATTGAATTATTTAGTGATTTAAAAATTGGAATCTGAACATTGAACCGACCGGGACATTAATTCATTTGGAGCATATCTCTTGCCTTTCATTTCATTACGTATTTTCCAGTTGAGAGTGGTCGTTATTCATCAATCGGTAGAATTTTTTTGGCGTTCCATTGCTTTTGACAGTTCGCCGATCTATTTACAATATGATCAATACGGGGTATGTAACATACGTTGTACGAAATATTTCTACATTAATTTGCATAAATTATTCGTTATTGTTACATATGTTAACTACTTTCATTTTCATTTGAAATAAGTATATGGAAAGAGAGCGATAGTATTAAGGAGTTTATATGGTACTAAATAAGGTAGGAAACTAGTGTGTTAAGTGCTAACTAGCTTCAGTCAGCTAGAGTCATACATACTAAGAAGCGAAAAGTGACTGAATGTTATGATACATGCACGATTGAAAGAATCTTTCTAATATTTATATGTTATGTTGCTACAGAAAACTTGCTGGTCGTACAGTTTTTATTACCGGAGCATCTCGAGGCATTGGCAAGAGTATTGCATTAAAAGCTGCTAAAGATGGAGCAAATATTGTTATTGCAGCTAAGACTGCGGAACCGCATCCAAAATTGCCGGGCACGATATATACTGCAGCCACAGAAAGTATTTGTGTCGTTTTATATGTTACAGATGTGTTTATATAAATGTTATTATACTGTTCAAATTAACAAAGAATTTGTTTTTGTGTTTTAGTCGAGCAGGCAGGTGGAAAAGCATTGCCATGCGTTGTAGATGTAAGGGATGAAGCACAAGTAGTTTCCGCAGTAGAGAATGCTGTTAATAAATTCGGTGGTATTGATGTTGTTATTAATAATGCAAGTGCAATTTCTTTAACAGGCACAGCAGCCACAGATATGAAAAGATACGATCTTATGAATACCATTAATACCAGAGGAACATTTCTCGTGTAAGTATAGGAAACTTTATTTTAATTGCGACAAGGGTGTTAACAAGGGGAGCTATGCAATAATATTATGGTGATTGTTTTAAGGTCTAAAGTCTGTTTACCCTATTTAAAGAAAAGTCCAAATCCTCATATAGTAAATTTAAGCCCGCCGTTGAGTATGAAACCGATATGGTTCAAAAATCATGTTGCTTATACCATATCTAAATATGGCATGTCGATGTGTGCTCTTGGTATGGCAGAGGAATTTAAAGACGATGGCATCGCCGTCAACGCTGTTTGGCCAAATACTGGTAGATTAAACTCTGTCAAAAAGTAGACGTGGTTCTATTTATAATATTTCAATTGTACGTTTTATTTTAAGCTATTCATACCGCTGCAATTGAAATGTTGTCTGGCCCATCCTCGAAGGATTATAGTCGTAAACCTGAAATAATGGCAGATGCCGTCTATGCTCTGATCTGTAGAGACAGTAGATCCACCACTGGACAATTTTTTATCGACGAAGAGATATTAAAAACCGAAGGAATTACTGACTTTACCGAATATGCGTGTAATCCAGGTAAATCGGATGTCTATAAATATTTAAAACTATCGTTTTTAATTTCTGTACTAGCCGCAGTTTCATTTTTCCTTAGCAAACAAGGACAATTTGATGCTTGACTTTTTCGTAGAAGATAATTTAGTACACCTCAACTTACAAGATCAATTGCAGAATACACTTATACAAAAAAAGAGCGATAGTACGCAGGATACCAATAAGTCGAATTTACAGATTGAACAAATATTTACCGCCATTGAAGCCAATTTAAACGACGAACTCGTTAATAAAACGGGAGCTATATATCAATTTGTTGTTAATGGTAATAAAATTTCTATAATAATCGGCTATTAATCGGTTCTATTAATGCTGTGTCATTTATTCTTTATTTTCGAAACGTATCGTTCGATATTAATTTTGTAGACGACGAAGTTAGTACATGGTATTTGGATCTTAAAAATGGTAAAGGTTCAACAGGTAAAGGAGAACCAAAACAGCCACCAGATGCTACGTTAACAATGGATTCTAAAAACTTTTATGCGATGTTTTCAGGTAAATCGTGATACTAAAACAAAACATCAACTTTATGTAATATGATAAATTTGTTAAAAAAAAATATAATGTTTTTCACACGTTTCTTAGGAAAACTGAAACCAGCATCAGCATTCTTGATGGGAAAGTTGAGAATCCAAGGTAATCTTCAAAAAGCGATGAAGCTAGAAAAATTGATGCTTAATTTGAAGTCTAAACTGTAAGAATGTTCATATTTTGAAAATGTTTATACAACCATTATAAGTAAACGCGAGACATATTTTTATATATTCTTGTAATATATTTTATAAATATTAAAAAAAATTAACCATTTATTTAAAATTACATTTTTAATTACTATATTTTTATTAATTAATAATTATTATATTTTATTAATTATTATATTAATTATATTTTTTTATACGCTTATACATAATATTAGTACTTGGTATCCTCCTCGTAGAAAGTAAAATAGCTCAGAGAATATTTCGTTAGCAGAGTTTTTACTTTTTCATAAGTTCCAAAGAAAATAAAACCTCCCAAAGTTATCCACGTTACCCTAGGGCCGATACCAGCGAAAAGTCTACAAAATCAACAAAGTAAATACGCGTTATTAATGTAATTTATTATCGACTACTTATCGTAAGTTAAATCGTAAATCGTACCCGCGCAAACCTTTTTCTTTACATACATCTTGAAGTACATACAAAATTTTCAGCTTCGAAGAATGTACGTTTTCATGAGCAAGCATTATTCTCGTTTTAACAACATCTAACGGCGTAGTGACCGCAGCAGAAACACCACCTAACAAATTCCGTATAATCAGGTGTACATCAAGTAAAATACGGTGACGTACAACTAAAGAGCTTCGAACCTGCAATTGCTCCACATGTAGCGCTTTCCATGGGAAGGATATTTCTATCGACATTCGAACTCCAGACTTTCTTTAAATATTCCCATACCGGAAATTGTACTATGCTAAAGGGCATGTCTCTGAAGACAGTACTCCAATATCCACGATACAGTAATCTGACACTTATATTTCTTTTGCGTAATATTAACGCTTGCTTTCTTTGTTTCACGACCTCTATAGGTACTCTTATTAGACACGCCGCCTTTATTCAAAACATATATTACGATTAAATTATATTTTAACAGTTTAAATTTCCTCGTATATAAATGAAATTTACCACTTCTGCTAGCGATGCTGCACCCATATGGAGCAAGGAATGATATTTTTCAGGAACTCTATATTGCGCTACACTTTTAATACCCTCATACGTTACGAAAAATAAGGATGCTGAAATATTGTAAAAGATAGAATTGTATTAATGCATTTTTATATGTATGCAAAACACATGTGCAAAGCTATACCGGTTGGAGCAGAACCGATCAATACAGGGATGATTCCCTTGTAAAGGTTGGAGAATCCTCCAGACTTTATAAATCCTTGTTTAGCTTGCAATCGAGTTTTCAACGTATCCAATGGAAATAATGTTACATCAACGGAAGTACCAGCTAATCCTCCAGCCTATTAAAAAATATAATGTTAAATTAAATAATGAAACATACATTGAAATTTTCTTATTTCCAAAATTAATACTATACTATTTTATATTTAATACTACATTTGAACATTAAGAATCAAAATTTCATTCGAACGAATTTGAATTCCCCGCAAAATTTGCATTCATTCTGCTACAACGCGATCCTAACAAATTTTAATGTTTGACTCACTATTAACGATGTAACGAAAATAGATTTAGAATTCGTTAATTCCAGCTTTTCTGTTCGTGTTGTCATTTGGTATTTGTGTGTTAACAATACTAAATCCTTGACTCAAATACAGGCTCTTTTAACTTTAAGATTATACACGCACGTTCACGAATAGTGTTCTGCTCGAGATCATGTAATCTTGTTTTTGAAGATAAGAAATAAATTATTAGAGAACATAATTATTACCACAGTAATTATGTTCTTAAAATGGCAATAAAGGTAATATAAGATAACCTCCTATTTTACAAGCAATGCCTAAACAAATATTTTGTTTAATAACACACTGTAAATAAAGCAAAGCATTTGTCATGGACTTATGGTGAAGGTTAGGTCGGGTTCCGCCATTTTTCAAACAAAATCGTACGCTTATCTATTTTTTATATAGTTTATGGTGTATTCTAAATTGCTAAATTCAAATTTACATTGGTAATCTCTTATTTGAACGTTGAAATAAACGATGTGATATTAAACGAGGTTATCTTGCAATCCATTGTCATCAACTCCTTCTGAAATCGTGGATTAATATCAACACCAAACTGTCTCACAACGGGGAGTATGTATAACAAACAATCTTTCTATACAAAACTTAACCTGTCGTCTGTTCAAAGACGCAATTTTCTAAATAAACAACTTACAGGTTTGAGCATAAGAAAATATTTTTTAAACATATTTCGATCGTTTGCAGTATAATAAGATAGATTACTTAGTTAATGTACAACTAGTTTTTAAGGAAAATGTTAAAATTTGTAACAAAATGTACAGAAAGAGGAATGTTTTATGGGCATACCTGCCCATGCACTGTTGAGTAAAAAAACAAATAAACACACAACAACAATTTACAGATGTTAATTAATAACTATTCTTTTATAGAAAGGAACGAAATCGGGCCAGCATGCCTGAACCAGTGCACCACCAGATTAACGCTGCTCGAAAAACGTTCCAAACGCTACACCAAATTTCAAAATTGTTAAACACAAATTTGGATTCAACGACATTGAGTATATGCATCAGATTGTGCGAGAATGGAGTGAATCCATACGCGCTGGCGACTGTAGTGAAAGAGTTGCAAAGAGAAGTGAAAGCTATGAATACTCCTACTCAATTAGATTCTCCAAGCAGTAAATCAAGCTTGAATAAATGAATGGGTAAACTTTGTGTTACAATTTATTAAATTAAACATATCTATTAACATGTAATACGTAATATCGTTCTCTCTTGCTTCTATTTTGTAATTAGGTAAAAGTAACGAAATGTTATATTGTTTTTGATAGAAACTAATATTGTTAATTGTTATTCTCATTGCTGCTGCTTTAATAATGTTAATCGCGTCATTAATATTGTACAACGGTTCAAGTGGAATAAAGTAGAATTAATTATTTATATTGCAATTTAGTCGATATTCTTTTTTTATACAAAGTATTAAATGGAATTACAAAAGGTGTATATACAAGTAATTATAAATCTGTTTCTGTAAACCGAAGAAAACACTTATATCAAAAATGGTTCTATACGCGTTTGCTTATAGATTTGCTTATAATTATTTACAATGTATAAAAATATACAAACAATATATTTTGTGTCTTTAAAGAATGTATATTTATAGCAATTTATAACTCTGCTTTTCTCTGTTTCTCGTCCATTGTACTTTGGGTGTTTACAACCTTGTTAAGTTTTGGCATAGTTTTGCCCTGTAACGAACCGTAAATTTAATTACTCGTAATCTCCAGATCGATTTAGAAGAAAATATTTTCGAGACAGCAATGTATTAAATTAAACGTTTACCTGTTTTTGTGGATCTCTGTAATAGGTATGCCCTTCAAGAGTAATATGAGACAATTCTGGCTGTTGCAGCAAATAATTTTTTGCATCTACAGCTTGGGAACCTTCTCGAAATAAGAATACAGATCTTTTTTGATCAATTGGGTATCTGTAAGAATTGCAACAATATGAAAATTAGATTAATACCACTTATAAAAAAAGAGCAGTATACCTTTCGGCAGCAATATGATTATTCTGAAAACTAGTGTGCCAGATTTTCATTATTACTTCAGCTTCTTCTACTGAAATATCCTCTATAGTGTCCACAAACATCATGACACTTTTACCTTTTTTAGTCACTTTGAGTACATTGTCAGGATTTGACATATTAATCTGTATATGTAAATGAAACATGTAAATCTTATTTATGTTATATTATTGTACGAATGAAGTAGCAGATATGGAAGCGTTACCTTTGATATGTCAATTTTTGGACTTGGTCTGAGATGTTCCGGTAGTTCATCCGGTTCCAAAGGTTCGTCGTTTTCCTAAAATAGCAGAATGTATTCTTGTTTATCGTCCCCATCTGTTGCACCTGTCTCCATTCCGATCGTGACATCATACAAGAAATATAAATTAAATATAAATTACAATGTACCTCCCACTGGTCTAGCAAATGCTCTAAATCTGCTTCGGTCATATCTCGTATATCTTTCTCTCGCCATGATTTCTTTTTGCTTGATTTCGCGTCGTTACTTGCCTCGACGTAAAGTAACAAGAATATACTACATACGACGATTCCTTTATTCATATTCAGAGTTGTGAAAACAAAAATATTTCACAAAAAGAAACCAAAGATTTTTTATTTTTCTGGGCAAATATTTACAGTAGAAATCTGTTTTAGAGTGAGGATATCCTTGAAGGAATCGGTATTTAGAACGATATTCAGAACGTATTCGCGACTTTATCCTTATTAAATCTCATTTTCCGAATCGACAAATACTGTTGAATACTGTAGCCATCAGGTGGCAACACGTATGAACTAGGATGACCCCTCCAGAACATCTCGGGATGTGTAACTCAACTTATTCGGCGTAAAAATTCTTTTCATACAAGACATTTGAGATTGCGTTGAGTGAACAAAATATTGTTTATAATAAGAATCGTACAACTACAATGATTGGTAGTGTTTACATTAGAAATTGGCTTAAAATAATAGATGTAATCAGAAATATAGCCGCTCACTAAGCTGCTCAGCGAGCGAGTTTTAGTACCAGTGGTACCATCTCTTGCTGGTAGGTGTCACCGCTGACTAACGCATCTCTGCGCCTACGAGATGGCAACCGAAACGACAAACAGGATAGCATAGGTTGCCGCATAACAGGGGCACCTCTGCGCCTACGAGATGGCAACCGAAACGACAAACCGGCTAGCATAGGTTGCCGCATGAAAAGGGTACCTCTTGGTCTTACGAGATGACAATGAACCAACAAGTAGACTACTATCGGTTGCCGCATACTGGTGGCATCTGTGCATAAAAATAAAAGAAGTGTGTGCAAATACATAGGCATAAGTGAAAAGATGTACAAATAGTTATAAGTAAGAAGTATTGAAATAACTTGTAATTATATGGTTACTTTAATAAACGATCAAACAAACAAACAAACAAACAAACGTGTCAGATTTTATTCGTGCCACCTTCCCGCATATCATGTTTTCCTGATACCAAAATGTAAAACTCTGGTCGAAATTTCGATACGTACCATGTATTTCTAGTGCCACCTCTTCGCATATCATGTGCTCCTGATACCAGGAGTAAAAATCCGACATTTCCCATCACAATTTTGAGAGGAGCGATTTGCAACATTGTTAAAGTTTGGAGAAGAGCGATTTGCAACATTGTTGTTTTTGCAACATTGTTGAAGTTTTGAGATGAGCGATTCGCAACATTGTTGAACTCGCAACATTGTTGAAGTCCGGAGCGGAGAGATTTGCAACATTGTTGACTTTGCCAAAATGTAAAATCGGGCCAGAAATCCGATACGTACCGACAATGTGCCCCTTGAAATAGGCAACCCATACTTACAGATATGTCGGGCCGGTTGCTTGCTTTTAGGCGCAAACGTGCCACCTCTTCGCGTTCTTAAACATTGTTTAATGTTTCGGTATTTTGCACATTTTTCTGGCGCC
>NW_026533254.1:25266032-25273504 GCF_026225885.1 Hylaeus anthracinus | reverse complement strand
GTTTAATGTTTCGGTATTTTGCACATTTTTCTGGCGCCATCTAGCGGCGAGTCATCGGAACTATTTGCCTACAAGCTTGGAGCCTTTTCAAAGAGATGGCGCCACCGTTTGTTTAAATGAAAATGATTTTTAAACAATGTAATGCTAATAACATAAATTAATTAAACAATAAGGTTAAAATCTCAAGCACTATGATATTTGAATTAAACTGTACAGTCGTTTTTCAATGTTAAATGTGATAACGATTATGTTATGTATTTATATGTATTGGATTTTAGTTCGTAGTATTGACCGCTAGATGGACATACTAATTGCCGCCCCGTTAGCGTCTCCTTTTAAAATTTTGTATTTTTGTTTGAAATTCAATGTTTATGTTATTAAATGGAAATAAATACACACATATGTTAAAAAATATGTTGAATATAAAAGATAGATGCTTTATTTGTCCCATAATCATTACAATCTTAATTACAGTATCAACATATTGTATTCAATATTCGAATAAACACTATGAATATACACATACACCCACTATTTTTATTTGTATCAATTATTCAAATAGTATTCTATTAAAGTCTGCAAATTATTGACGTTTAGAGCAATTATATATTATTGTTGCTAAGTAACTACATGCCAACATAACCATAACCTCAAATTTGTTTGAAGTTTCCATTTTAATGAATATAAAATTGTAATAAATATCGTAATTATTCAGTTAATAGAAGTTTTTGGAAGTATATTTTTTTATGTGAGCGGTATGAATTGCATAAGTACTATATTATCTTCGATATTGGAACAATCTAAGCGAAATCATTATGCTAAATTCATTTACACTGTACATCATAATAAGAAACAAGGTCTATTTTATGTAAAAATGGATAATAATTGTAAGATATACTACTGAAGCAATCATTACTCTTAGCATCTAGATAATTTAACGTAATTCTAAATTATGTATTGCTTTTTTATTTGCAGAAGTTCTGTTACGATATGTAGTTGATGAAAAGGTCTTAGATATGCAAACAATTAATGTACCGTACATATGTATACAGAACAAAGTTTGGCATGTCCACTTGCACAAGTACTACTGTAACTTTAAACTGAAATTCAATATTTTATATAGTTTATAAAATGGAAGAAATAGAGTATACAACTTTGATCGAATGGTTTTGTCACCAATTTTATTATAATGGTATGGTGCTTCATGCTAAAGAAGCATGCGAAGCTTACCCTACAAGCGAACGTTTAAGAATTCTATTAAGTCTTGCGTACGCATTGACTGGCAAAACTCAAGAGGCAATTAAAGAGAGCTTGAGCTTAGTAAGTAACACGGATGCAACTTTAGCAGCATTGCTTGTGCAGAATGTAGCATACACAATTGGCGAGAATGTTGAAAGGACCACTATGATGCAGATTGATACAAGAATCAGAGATGAAAGGAGAAAATCATCTCCTAATGCATTGTCATTAGCTGCCTTGGTATTACTTTTGTCGCAGAAAGTTGATAAAGCTAAAGATTACACGGAGAGAGCTTACAAACTAAATCCATCCAATGTAAACGTTTTGCTAGCTAAAGGTTGGGTAGATCTGTTTGCTACAAATGAAAATGGTTTGGACAAACCAAATCTATTTGAAGTCGTCTTAGAACAAGATCCAAAGAACGTAAATGCTCTGCTAGGTTCTTCCAAGTACAAGCAGCAACATGGCGACAGTGCGGGCGCAATATTAACATTAAATTCATTGATCGTACGCTATTCTAAGTTATATTTACCTTTAGTCGAGAAATTGTACAATCAACTTACCTTGAAAGACTGGGACCAAGTGTTGGAAACTGCTAACAGGATATCGTCGATCGATTCGAATAACTTGGACGCTCTAAAGGCCCAAACATTTGTAGTTCTTTGCAGGGATGGAAATTATAGCGAAGGGTTGAGATATTTGCAGCTGTTCTTCAGGAATCTTATGCTTACGGAAGCTAGAAACGTAACTGTCTTCATCGCCGGTGTACAATTATTTTCGCGGTTGGCTTGCAAGAATCAAGAGATTCTAGCTGAACTCTCTAGAGCAACCGAGAAGATGCTGCAACAAAATTCCAAGAGCGCAGATCTTATGGTCGAGTTGGGTAATTTATATGTTTCGTTAAACAAAACAAAGGATGCTGAAAATTGGTACAGAAACGCTGTAAGAATAAACGAGTCTTCGTTCGCTGCTTTAATGGGTCTAGCGCATTGTCAGCTTTTGGATGGTTCGGTCGAAGCCTCGGAATTAGCGCAGCAACAAATAGATTTTCTCATGGATATACAATCCAACTCGATGGACGCAGAATTGCTTTTCATGTCTGCAAAGCTGAAGTCTAGCGATCCGAATAAAGCTCTCAATTGTTTGGACAGTGCAGCTACGATCATATTGAATAATTGCAGGTACGTACCATATGGTTACGACTACGTGAAAAGATTAAATCCTGACTTGTGTTTAGAGATCTCTAAACAGCGTCTGATTTATTCGATAACGAGTGATGGAACGAACCTGGAGAAAAGCGTATCGAATAAAGAGGAACCAAGCTTGTATTTATTGGAACAGTTAACAGACGCGTATCCTGGCTTAATAGCAGCGCAATTATTGTTGAGCAAAGCTAAAATGCAAACGGGAGAGTTAAACAGAGCTTCGGATATCCTGAAAAATCTCTTGGATAATATCGATTCGTCCAATGCCGAAGCTCATTTGCTTATGGCGCAAATTTTGGCTCGCCAGGGAAATTATCAGCAAGCTTCTCAGAGTTTGGAAGTTGGTTTGAGCTACAACTTTAAGATCAGGGATAATCCGATCTATCATTTAATCATTGGCATGGTTCAGAGAGAAAACAAAGACGTCGAGGGCGCCATGAAAAGTTTCCAGGCTGCTATGTCGTACGCGGGATTGCTGTCTCACGGAAACGTCCAGAATGCTGTACATATTTCCATGTCGGACACGGCAACCTTGTATCTGGAATTAATTTCTGCGTACAGCGAGATGGGACAATTCAACGAAGCGACCGCTGCGGTCCAGGAGGCGAAAATAAAATTTGGAAACACCATAGAAGAGGGCAGAATATTAATCGGGCATGCCGAGCTACTTTTAGAAACGGGAGAACTGGACGAAGCCATCAAGTGTCTGTCCAAAGTAACTCCTGATCAGCCTTACTATTTGCAAGCTCATACACGCTTGGCTGAAATAAATTTGAAACACAAAAAAGATAGGCACGCTTTCGCCATGTGTTTCAGGTTTGTTAATCAGGATGATACTTCTTTCTTTTGTCTTCTTTGTAACCTTTCAAATTAATGTATTTCGACTTTCAGGGAGTTGGTGGAACACTGTCCAGATCCCAAGACGTACAGCATGCTCGGAGACGCGTACATGTCTATACAGGAGCCAGAAAGAGCGATAGAGTCGTACGAGCAAGCGTTGAAACGGAATCCAACGAACAAGTTACACATAGCCAGTAAATTGGGGAAAGCGCTGGTAAAGACGCATCAGTACACGAAGGCTATAAATTACTACTGGGACGCGATGAAACAGGAGAATTTCAAAGGTTTGAAACTGGATCTCGCGAAACTGTTTATGACAATGAAACAATATGATAAAGCGGAATCCACGCTGGTACAAGAACTGCAAGGCAAGCATCGTTATTATTTAGTCATGATCCCTGGGATTCATTTTATGGTTGAAAACCATTCTGGTTTCGTTTTTCACTGTTAAATGTAATCAAACGGAAGTGAGTAAATGATTGAATACGATGGGAATGAAGGTAAACTGGAAGTTGGGAATGAATAAAGACAAAATTGGGATAACTGGGAATAAAGGGGATACGTGTAGGCCAGTAGCTGAGTGACCCCACCCTATGGGTACGCTTTAAGTTTGATTACACTGTTCGCTGAGCTATATGATTAGTTTTGCATTAATAATAAATTAGTTTTGCCTATCCTGTATTCTAGTAAGTCGGTTTTCAACCACTGTCGTTTGATCAATGATTGAGAACCTGTAAGTTTTTACACAAGCAACTAATGTTTCAGATGGTCGTCGAGATTCGGATGTACAAAGCTTGGAAGTACGCGGCCAGCTGTTGTTGTTGCTTGCAAAAACCCGGGAGAAGGCAGACAACATCAAAGGCGCTCTGTCTGCGCTTAAAGAAGCCAAGGAAAATCAACACAGATACATGCAGCGTCTAACTGGTCCCGGTTCAGAGAACGAGAAACAGATTCTAACCAACATCTGCTTGACGATGGCAGACTACTCGTCCTCTCTGAGAAACTACGACCAAGCTATAATGTATTACAAGGAAGCTTTGGATCACAAGCCTGCGAATGTGCAAGCACTGTTATCATTGGCGAGGCTGTACATGCAGGTATACGATCACGGAATTTTTACAGCGATATTTTTGTTTATTAACGATTGCCTCGCGTCGACAGACCAATAATTTGGATCGATGCGCCCAAAGCTGTACAGCTCTGTTGAACGCGGATCCGAATAACGAAGCTGCCTCGATAATGATGGCTGATCTCGCGTTCAGAAAGGTGGACTTCGACACGGCAGCGTTTCACTTTCGACAGTTGCTAATGAAGCAACCAACCTACTGGACCGCACTGGCAAGGCTGATCGAAGTTTCCCGGAGAACAGGTAGGGAACGTAGTTCACACGAGTGAAACGTAGACCTTGTTGTTTATTCGAGGTTTAACGAATTGCCAACGAAACCAGGGGACATGGACGATCTCGAGGAATGGCTTCATCGAGCGGAGATAGGGATGAGCGGGTCGAGCTTAACGGCTGGATATTATTACTGTGCTGGCTTATTGGATTGGCGTATGGGCAGATTAAATTCTGCGCTGCGTCAGTTCAATTTTGCGAGACGTGATCCTGAGTGGGGTCAACAAGCAATATACAATATGATCGAGATTTGCTTAGATCCGGATGATGATTCTTCTCTCTCGAACGACGTCTTTAACGACGATGACGTGGAATGCCAAGACTCTAGAACGATGGCCTTGAAAACGGCGTATCGTCTGTTGCAGGTACTATTATTCGTTCTTTTCTAATTTTTTCTTAATTAGATAGAAAATCGTATCGACGAAAGCTGACCAAGTAATAAACATCGTTTCAGGAGTTAAATCCTAAGGGAAACTCGCACGAGATGTTGACGCACAGGCTGTTGAGCAATTTCTTCCTCCTGGCTACCAAACAGAAGTCGAACATAGAGAAGGTTTTACAGGATTGTACGTCACTGGCTAGTCAAGAAGCCCTCAGAGATCACGTGGGGCCTGCTCTTGGTATGGCGATGGCTCACATCCTGCTTAAACAAACCCCTAGGGCACGGAATCATTTGAAACGCGTCAGCAAGAACATATGGACATTCGAAGACGCGGAATATCTGGAGCGCTGTTGGCTGCTCTTGGCGGACATTTACGCCCAGTCGGGCAAGTACGACTTGGCGAACGATCTCCTGAGGCGCGTGTTGCAGCACAACGCCACTTGCGTCAGGGCACACGAACTATCCGGCTACATAGCGGAAAAGGAGCAGAATTATCGCGAAGCCGCCGCGCAATACAGTCAAGCCTGGAAGTACGGTGGTAAATTCAAGCTTTCGATCGCCTACAAGTTGGCTTACTGTTCCATGAAGGCCAAGTCGTACGCAGAGGCGATCGAAGCCTGCAACGAAGTTCTGAAGCTGAGCCCTGACTATCCGCGCATCAAGAAGGACATTCTGGAAAAGTGTATCAACAACTTGCGTACTTAACACTTTATTTACCGGGAGCCTATTTATAGGCTTTTTAATTTCGGTACTTAGCTTTTCGAATTTATTTACTGTGTTGATGGTCGTCTACTTACAATGTTCAGTTTTTGGAAACGGACTTGGCTTTCAATGTACTAGTTACGATATGGAGGAATTACTGTCAACCTAGATTGGCATATGCTACTGTAGAAAATTCTTTTTTGAATTAAAGACTGTTTCTAAATAGGTAGATAAAGTGTTAATATAAGTTCTCTGTCTCGCCGTGTGAACAATTTACATTGTACATAGTGATATTGATTGCTGTAATAAGAGATAGTAGCGATACGAGTAAGGTTTAATATGTATTCACCACAACTATTAACGCAAGTTCTCTGTCTCGCCGTGAACAATTTACATTGTACGTAGTGATATTGATTGCTGTAATAAGAGATAGTAGCGATACGAGTAAGGTTTAATACGTATTCACCACAACTATTAACGCAAGTTCTCTGTCTCGCTGCGAACAATTTACATTGTATTTGCTGTAATAAGAGATAGTAGCGATACGAGTAAGGTTTAACATGTATTCATCAGTCAAATAAAAGTAGATTCATTGGTGACCGGGTCACCAAAGCTATAGTATTGAGTCATGAGATAAGAAACGAATTTCATACTTGTTGCAAACTTCACTAGTCGACCTATAACCAACAAAAATGAACCTGATCACTGCAGAGAAAGGAGAGTCCGTCGTTACAAATGTTTCACTGCTGAAGAAGAACGTTCTGCGCATCGTGGTTACTGACGGAACCACAGAAATCACCCTAGCACTCCTGTACAGGATTCTCTCTGACAATACATTCGGGTCAGACCAACCTATATTAATCAGTGTTTACGAGTTCCCAGCGAAAGCAGTGTTTCTGGAGAGCGTCGAGATCGAGCTCACCTCGTTTTGTCCAAACCTCTTACACGGTTAACAAACACCTCCCCTTTTTTCTGTCTATATTAATAAATAAATAAGACATTTAATCACGTTGTTTCGTGGACCAGGCGTCACTTATGGTCACGACGAATCGGTGGCGTTTAAAGACGCAGACGTTGTGTTCTGCATAGGTTCAGCGAGGGAGTATGTGTTCCGTGAGGAGGAATACAATGGTCCATTTTTCAAGGAATACGTTCGCGTCGCCAAGTTCTATGTACTAACTTGTATATATTTTGTTAAATTAGTTGATCCTTTTAGATGAATCTTTATAGGGCGAGTGCATAGAGAAATACGCGAAAAAGGACGCGAGAATTATAGTACTCGGAAATACAGCTGCTACGATCATATCTCGATACGCCAAGTCCATCCCCCCTAAGAATATAACTGCGCTGGCGATGTTCAATTTGAAGATGGCTGCTACACACGTATTTTACCCACGCGGTTTATCCAAACAATTATCAAAATTCATAATACAGAATCTATACTTTCTACCGGAACACGCCTGAGTTTATCGTGTTCATTTCAGATTGCTGAGCGCGCGAACTGTCTTCCGATAGATGTTAAAAACATTGTAATATGGGGCAACAACAACTGTTACAGCTTTCCAGATTGCAGATACGTGTACTTCGCGAATGGGAAACCTGTAAGCGACGAATTGATAGTCTGGATGAGAACCAGTCTTCAAAGCGTAAGGATTCCCTTATTCTACAGGGCGGCGCTAGTGTCGCGTCCCTTATAACCTCCAGAGCT
>NW_026533254.1:25254130-25266022 GCF_026225885.1 Hylaeus anthracinus | reverse complement strand
GCGCTAGTGTCGCGTCCCTTATAACCTCCAGAGCTTTTCGTACACTCTCTCTTTAATTTTTATATTCTTTTTGATTTTAGATTATGCGTAAGGTCGCCAACAGACCCAGGTACATCAGATCGATGGCGTGTGGATTAGCTGACCATTGTAAATTCCTGTGGAACGGTACACCTGAAAATGAGTGGACGTGCATGGGGGTATTGTCTGACCACTCTTACGATATTCGAGCGGGAATATTTTTCTCGTATCCTGTGTTTTGTAAGAACGGAGAATACGAGATAGTAAAAGTACGAGAATCGCAACCATTCGATCGCCATTTAATTATAGATCTCATGAAAAATTTGATAGGGTCTTGTTGCGGACGAATACGTTAGGAGGTACATCCTGGACTTAAGTCGACTGATCTTCAGGGATGTCGCAGCCGCCATTTCGGTTTGCAACAGGCAGTGGAACAATTGATCTGTTTTATACTAAAATATACATACGCGTCTGCGTACTATCTATGGATTCTATTGCGTTTATACAAGGTACATTTATTTACAAGTTTCCTTTGACGACACAAAGTTTGCAACTTCACGGCGTGTTATAAATACATGGCGCCATTATTTGTGCATCGTTAACACGGTATTCTTATTACACGAATAAGCACTTGTTTTCACGAATGAGTCATAAAATACGATATTAAGTTAAATTCGTAGACTGGTTATAAACCAAAAGACTGATTGAAATTATAAAGTAATTCAATTTGTTTGCGTGAACATTGTAAAACGAAATCGAAATTTAAATACTATCAAGAAAGTATTATCATATGTTTTCTCTGTATGGTGTTTCTAAATAGAACATTGGTAGACAATGGGTTAACAAACTTATTTCTCGACATAACCTGAAATATCACGTCGCGTTTCTTCCACCAACTATACATCGACGTCGAGGGGAAGAACAAACAAGATTACCGTTGAGCTGTGTGTCTCTCTTATCCGAATCGAGTTCAGAGATCCAGATACATGACCTGCGTCGCAGAAATGGCTCCGCAAGCTGCTAGGGTGCTCGCCACGCACACCACCGCCGTGGTGGTTCCTGCGTGACTAACGATCGTGCCTAAACAACACGACAGCAAGAATTGAGCCAGGAAGACCATGGAGGAAACGATGGCAACGTCGGTCCCAAGGCCGCGCACTCCTTCGCTTTGAATGGCTTCTCCCTCGGCTGTCACCTCGAACTATAAAGTCAACTAATTTAATACACGCACATTTCACACACACACACACGCACGCACGCACGCACGCACGCACGCGCGTTGCTATACTAAATTATATTGGAAACATCTTTTTCTATTTAAAATGCAAATATTACAAATGTTCGATTCGCGAAAGAAATATTTTTCTATCGAGTGCAAGAACGCGTGTTATTTGCATTTAGTCGGATCAAGAGAATCGCTTCAGACATTCCTGAACCGTACCAAGCAGTATACCGTTACAGCTCGCGTTTCGTTTAATTGTTCGTAAAAGCCTTGCGATTCGTCTCGAAAGTTACGTCGACCATTGTCGCCGACGAAACGATCGTCCCCGACGACGATAATTATTAGAACGAGTGAGACACGATGCGAGCGAGTCGAGTGCTCCCTTGGGAACTCTGTCTCATTTCATACAGAGCTACTAACGGGAGGACGTAGCCAAGCTCGTTTTCTAACGAGCTTTTATAGAGAAGCTTTTATTGAAATACTGAAGATAATTAAGAATAATTTATATTATTTATTAGCAGAAGTATAGGGTACTTTTTAATCTCGAGGAGCGATTCGCGAGGAAGGAGACAATAGAAAATATTACTCACCGTTGACGAAGCGTGATAATGTGCAACCAGCAAGTACGGCATAGTGAATAACGTCGAGTACATGACTCCCGCAGTCCAGGAGAATATGATCACTCCCACGGGATGTTTGGTTAGCGCCATCATCATCATACCGGTGCTGTAGAACAGCAGGCCGCAAATGTAAACCCTTCGAGCTCTGTCAAAACGAAAAACGTTTCATGAAGCTCGATGAACACGATAGAAACTCGAAAACGATATGGCAGATTACTTGTAGCGTTCTATCAGCTTCTCGATGACCAGCGAGTAACACGAACACGAAAGCGAGTACATGGACATTCCCCAACAGCCAAAACGGACGCCGCTTTCGTATAATTCTCGTTCTTTGCTGCCGTCCGGAGCCTGCGGTGAAAAGATTTTGAGAAAAGGGTTCTATTGTTAAATATACAGTCCCTGGCTATCGAATTAGGACAACGTACGAAAATTTCACTTTTTACGCCTATTCAGGTGGCCTAACGGTACGTCGTGTATGGAAAATTGTCTCGTGTCGTTCAAATTATTACTGAATACGTTGATGATGATGTACATATACAGGGTGTTCAAAAAAGCATTCAATATTTATATGGCGTATAGGGCACACTGTACCGAGTAAAAAAGCTTTAGTAAACATAGGTCCAAAGGTCAACCGTTTCTGAGATATAAACATTTTTGTTTGCTAGTATCGTGATTGGCTTACTACTGGGTTTTCGATATTTGTAGAAGATTTTCCACGTGTTCACTGCTCATTTCTGTACACGAGATTGAGAAAAATGAAATTGACGAAATTGTCGGCAGTTGAATGGGAACATTCAGAACGCAATTTATAAACACTGACATAAACATCGCATTCGATGGAAGCAAGTAAGTCAATCATGATACTAGCAAACAAAAATGTTTATATCTCAGAAATTTTTGACCTATGGACCTATGTTTACTAAAGCTTTTTTACTCGGTACAGTGTGCCCTATACGCCATATAAATATTGAATGGTGTTTTTTGAACACCCTGTACATAACAATTGATTTGTTACTATCGCGGTAATAATCAAATTGGAGCCTTTATGAATCTCCAAGCACCACATTGTCACAATCGAAAACAAAAATTACAGATATCTGGGAAAATGATGGAGATACAGTAAAGACTGGATAAATGCAAGATGGTGGTGGTGATGGCTATCACCGCTACTAGGGGGTCCCCCTTGACACTCGGCGAGCGAGCAGTGTAATATGATCCTAACCGATTGCTTTTTTCCGTAGGACCTCTTCCTCTTTCACTCTCTGTCCTTTTCGACTCGAGCCAAATGTGAACACAGAATAGAAACCTCTACTGCATAAATGCAATAAACTGGGTCTCGATTTTCTTGCATTTATCCAGTCCTTGCTGTATAAAGCATATGATCAAACAATGTATGCGAAGCCGGAAACGGTACAAGCTGCCATTGAAGCAAAGAGTGGAAATACAATATTATGTACAGTAGTAGTGTATTACATTAGTAGCGACTAAATTATATCAGTACAATTTCGACAAGCCTTTTAATTTTACGGAAAACGCGGGAAATGCTTGAAATAGTGGTTCTAATACGGTGGCCAGGGACTGGTGGATACATAGTAACACGGAAAGGGTTTCTCGCCTGCGGATTGCCGCCATAAACGGCCTCCCCGACGAAATCCGTGAAGTACAGTGAGTAGCAGACGTGAGCCATCCAGCAGAAGAGGTTCGTCAGGCACACCATGCGCAGGCTGTGAGGCATGTACACGATGGAAAGAAGATATTCCTGCAAAGTAACCTTAGAATTCTCGCCGCTCTCCTCGAGGCCGGGCTTGTCGCCATAGTTCTCGCGAGCTGTGACATCCGGTATCATGGGCACTTGGCCGGGTCTTCTCTCGGGTTCCTTCACTGGAAGGGGCTTCAGGACGAATTCCTAGGGAACGGTTAACGTTACAAGTACTCTACAAAATGGATAACTGTAGTTTTTCAATGATCACTCACGTCCTTCTTCGTGGCGACATCTTGTTCGTTGTCCAGGGTCCCATAAGACACGGACTCATCCGTTGTTATTTTATCGTGCTCCTTCTGCTCGTCCTCCTTGCCCTCGTTGGCTAACTAAAACGAAGTTGGAAACGATGATACTTCGTAACGTTAATAAGCTCTCGGTCGGTAAGCGTCGGAGACAAAATGCCGAGTAATAGACTATCGGTCGGTAAGCATTGGCGATAGAAAGGTGATTAATAGACTATCGGTCGGTAAGCGTCGGAGACCAAATGCCGAGTAATAGGCTATCAGTCGGTAAGCATTGGCGATAGAATGCTGATTAATAGACTATCGGTCGGTAAACGTCGGAGACCAAATGCCGAGTAATAGGTTATCAGTCGGTAAGCATTGGCGATAGAATGCTGATTAATAGACTATCGGTCGGTAAGCGTCGGAGACCAAATGCCGAGTAATAGGTTATCAGTCGGTAAGCATTGGCGATAGAATGCTGATTAATAGACTATCGGTCGGTAAACGTCGGAGACCAAATGCCGAGTAATAGGCTATCGGTCGGTAAAGTGTTAATACACAAAATCTACCACGTCAAATGACCATTTTCAAATTTGTGTATACACTTCTTAAATGCTATTGGGTTGTCCGGAAAGTTCATGCCTATTTTAAAGAAAAATTCAAAGGCATATTTGAATATTGATGGATATTTATTGAATTATATATGTACCATTTTGTTCCACAACCTTTGCACCTTTTAAGGAATGTACACATGATATTTGTTTTCAACCATTCCGACATATTCAGACCTGTACCGCCTACTAAAAATCGGCATGGACTTTCCAGACAGCCCAATATATATAAATTGTATACAATTGTCTCTATAAGAATTACGCTTCGTGTGAACCGCGAATATTAACAACCAACCATTTGCTCGTGCAACTGCTGGTACTCGTCTCTCTCCAGCAGCTCCAGAGGTATCTCCTTGAAGCTGGTGATGGTGCAAAACACGCAGATGATGAAGATGATGGTAATTAAAGTGAACGTCGCGTGGAGATGTCCGCCCAGCATGACTCCTATCGCCGTGGCGTCCCAGTTAATGCCGCCCAATCCGTATCCCATAAAGCCTCCTAAGCCCGCCATTATAGTGAACGTGCTCAGACCCTTGGCGTGGTCCTCTGCGAATACAACGAGTGTCCTGATATTATTTCTCCACGAGGATCCCGTCGGCTGGCACTGATCCGATTAGAATTAAGTGAAATGTAAGAACATGAACAAATTGGAGCGCAAATCTTTGTTTGCCGGGAGGATCGAACGATGGAGGGCGCAACCTTTACTGCTACGTTTAATGATCTGTTTGTCTTCTCTGGAAAACTCGAGGAGTATTAGAGTTGTATTAGATAGATATACAGGATGTCCCAAAAATGTTGGTGGTTCGGGAGGTGATTTGAAACAACTTTTTCCTTAGCGAAAATATTGTCCGAGGCTTCGTTAAGGAGATATTAACAGAAAACCCCGACCAATCAGAGCGCGGAGCCTACGCCACTGCGGACGCTCCATCGGCGTACTCGCGCTCTGATTGGTCGGGGGGTTTTCTGTTAATATCTCCTTAACGAAGCCTCGGACAACATTTTCGCTAAGGAAAACATTGTTTCAAATCACCAGCCCTTTCAAGGACCTCTAAAATTTTTGGGATACCCTGAATATTTATTCCAGCTTTCTAACCAAGAAATGGACTTTGTTATCTTCTAACCATTTTCGCCCTCTCTCATTCCATCACACTGGTGCCTTACATACTAAAATGCTAATCGTGCCTTAAAATACTAATCCTAAAATTATCCTTAATAAATAATCCTTAACCTACTAATGCTACATGCTACAAAATCCTTAAACCTAACCTGTAACCTTATCTTTGGTCTCCTGCTATTTTGTTCTATTGCTATTTTTTCTTTCCGTCCCTTTGCAAGGAGTTCTGTTATAGTCGATAGTTTCTTGATCAAGACGTAAGTTCATTTACTTGCCAGGTGTAGTGACGTCGAGTAAGTAAGCCCTAGCTGGGCTCTGACAAGCGTCAGCGTCGAAGTCAAGAAGAACCGTGCCCAAAATCGTGAAGAAGATCCCCCAAGAGTGGGATGGTGGCTTCACCGACTCCTCCTTCCCTTGTTTGGCCGTGGTTCGATGACCAAGTGGAACTGTATAGTTGGCCCCATGGGAGGGCGTGTCGCCGAAAGCGTAACCCATGTCTTCTCCATTTGGGACCAATATCAACCCTGCGCCGTAAGTATTATATTAAAAATACAGTCAATCCCATAAATACCCTCTGTATTTGCTAAAGAAATCTGTCTAATTTAAATGCACCGTGGCTGCTCCACCCGCAGCGGGGTTTTCTATTAATATCTCTTTAACGAAGCCTCGGACGACATTTTCGCTAAGGAAAAAGTTGTTGGGGGGCTGATTTGAAACAACTTTTTCCTCAGCGAAAATGTTGTCCGAGGCTTCGTTAAGGAGATATCAACAGAAACCCCGACTCATCAGAGCGCGGCCGCCTAGCGGGTAGCCTACGCACCGGGGCTGCTCCACCCGCAACGGGGTTTTCTATTAATATCTCTTTAACGAAGCCTCGGACGATATTTTCGCAAAGGAAAAAGTTGTTTCAAATCCTCCGAACTTTCAAGGACCACCATCATATTTGAGACTGACTGTAAGTAAATACATACAGAGAAAAACCGTCAGGTCCTTCCCTCACCTATTAACACCCCGATCGCCAGTAGCATGATGAAGGGTCTCCTCCTTCCGTACTTCAGCCTGCACCTGTCGCTCAAGCTTCCCAGAATGGGCGTGACGAAGAACCCAATGAGAGGACTCAGCGCCCAAACGAGCGTCATGTGCTGATGATCCACCCCTATCTTTAAGAGGGTAGGTGAAACGAATGCTGTCTCGGCCGCATATGAGAACTCTATTCCCATCACCGCTGCGGACACACGGACCAGTTCTCCTCGTGTCTTCTTCCTGAAAATGGATTCGGTTCCTGATGACGATTCCAATTCCTGTCTTGACCCTTTGCAATCGAGAGGTGACTCTACTAATAATGCAGGTTTTTAATTTCTTCGGAACTCGAAGCATCGATAAAATGATTGGGTAAAGGTTATTAAGCTTAACATTCGTAGAAATAGAATGCTAAGAAAGCATCTCGAGTGCAAAGAGTTGAGATTGTCAGCGCCAAGAGGGCGAGCGACACCAGTACCTGTAGACATGAGCGTAATCGTCCAACGTCCTCTCCAACTTCGGAGGACCTCGAAGATGATTCAAGAAGCCTTCGATACCCTGGTCCGTGGGTATCCCTTGTTTCCACTCCTTCCAGACCTCCCACCTCTCCTTGATCTTGTCACGGACATCGTGGACCCTGCCTGCGAAGCCCTCGTACTCGTGCAGTTTGTCCACCATGGCTTTGCCAATAGTTTCTACCCTGGCTCAGTCGAAAGTCCTCGATCTCATCGCGCCAGGACGACTCTGCTACCGCACACCTCGGTACCGTGAGTTTAAACGCGAGATACACTCCACCAGCTCGCTGAGAACCAAGGGTTGTGTAATCCGTGTTAATGGGTACAGTAATGTCTCGTTAAGCGCACAAATTTGTCTACGATAAGTGCACAGAATTCAGCCATCTTTTACCATCGTATTCCTGACATTTTACTGATTAAAATGAGTCCAAACACAACGTAACTCGCGACATGTTTACTTGTAATGATTTATTATGTATTGTACAGGGTGTCCCAAAAATGTTGGAGGTCTTTGAAAGGGGTGGTTCAGGGCAGTGATTTGACACAAACTTTTTCTTTAAAGAAGCCCCAGCCTCGAAGCCTCAACCCTTTCAAAAACCTCCAACATTTTTGTGACACCCTGTATATCGTAGAACACTAACTAAAAATAGATGCATGGTAAATATCATCCGAATTATATCGTGTTTGGTCTCATTTTAATCAGAAAAGTGTCAGGAATATGATGGTAAAGGTTTGACAACAAAAAAAGTTGATGATAAAAAAAGTTTCATCGTCCTCTTCTTTATTCGCTGTCCTTCTTTACGTTTGAAGCTCGTCGGCAAACATCAAAGAACATACGATGTCCACGTTAGTCGCACAAGGTCGGTCCCGAGCTTGTGCGCTTAACGAGACATTACTGTATCGATAATAGGAGTCTGACAATGCAATTACAGTCAGTCCCACAAATATTCCTACCGGATATATTCTGAATTTATCGAAGGAACTTGTCTAAACTAAACGGGTAGGTTCAATGTTTCCAAATAAATCTTTCATTACATTCACAAGTGTTAAGTTTATGTACACGTCTATAACGAAACATTAATTTGAAAACGTCGAATCTGTTATTCAATTTAGACAAACTTCTTTATAAACATCTTTTCATGTTCATGAGACTGACTGTATATTGAATTATACACAGGTGAATTCGTTTCGATTGAAAAGCAATGATTCCAGTGTATATAAAAATGAAAAATAAAGATCTTTTGAAAATAAAAGGAAAAAATAAAAATAAAATTCTTCTGAATATATCAGCTGGTTTGAATCTTCGTCCACGCGAGCGAGCTTCCCTTGAAATTATTATTTCGTTTCCTTACACAACCACCGGGATTCTCAGCCGTCGAGCGAGCGGTTATTACCGAGGTAATCACAAAGTATTCACAAAGCAATCACTGTCCAACTGCGGTGGGCGTCAGAGGAGCGCGCGTTGGCCATCCATCGCGAACTGGTCGATCAGTCGAGGAAAGGGATACTTTTCACCAAGGGTTGAGGGTGGTGTGCACCGCCGGCGAGATACGAGACCCGACTGGTGGTTCCCGCAAGCTGCCGGCCAAGACGGAAGCACCAGTGACGTTCGTCGAGGGATGGCATGGCCCCCTTGTCGCTCCTACCCTGCAGAATTGGATTGTCTGGAAAGTTCGCGCCGATTTCTCAGCGAAATTCAACCACTGCGCACTTAAACATCTACTATACGTTTATCGAATTATACAGGCGCCACTTTGTTCCTAATATTTTGTACAACTTTAAGACTTTTTTTTATCGAAGGAATTTTGAAAATCTGGGGGTTCTACGTCTGGAAAGTACAGAAGGTACCATTTCTTCTTCGTGATGGAGTCGTAATGGACCACAGAAGCCTGCAGATTTGGGCTCATGAGGACCATCATGGATCTATGCACATATGCTGTACTGTAAAATAGATATATATATATATATAGTTTTGGGGGTGTAGATCCTGCTAATACATTTCTGTTATCGCTAATTTTCTGTTCAATGGCATGCAATGAAACACAGAAGAGGAAATTTCGTCGTTGAAGGTGTGAAGTCTCTTGGAGGTAGACTTGGTTCTTTGGCAATGAGTTATCGGTGCGTATTGCTATCGTAAGCTCTTACTAAGGCGAAGCTCCAAGCAAGGCCACATACGCAACAAGACCTACTTTGTAGGACTTCGTTGCCGGCTAATGCGACGGCTCGATATGCTCGCGACAGTGTAATATGATTTCTCAAAAAAGTCACGTTCCCTTATGAGGCTCTTACCGATACTATTCTTAGGAATACGAATACAATAGGATTGATAGTACTAGATTAGCACCAAGTATAATATATAATATAATCCTATATATTACTACATATAATCAATACTATTCTTAGGAATACAAATACGATGGAATTTATAATGCTAGCCTAGTACCAAGTATAATATGATTTCTCAAAAAAGTCATGTTTCTTTAAGAGACTCATAACAATACTATTCTTAGGAATACAAATACGATAGAATTTATAATGCTAGCCAAGTATAATATGATTTTAAAATAAGTTATGTTTCCTTATGAGACTCTCAGGAATACAAACACGACAAAAGTAATAAATAGTACTAGGCTAGTACAAATACAATATGATTTCTCAAAAAAGTCATGTTTCTTTAAGAGTCTCATACCAATACTATTTTCAGGAATACAAATACGATAGAGTTTATAATGCTAGCCAAGTACCAAGTATAAGATGATTTTTAAAACATGGCACGTTCCCTTGTGATAGTCTTAACAATGGTATTCTTAGGAATACGAATCCGATAGGATCAATAATACTAGACTACCACTAAGTATAATATGATTTCTCAAAAAAAGTACAACAAATACAACAAGATTAATAATGCTATGCCAGTACCAAGTATACTAAGAACACTTAGAAGCGCAACGAATGCTCCGAAAGACTGAACTGTACCATTACCATAAAATCATTAACAACGTTAAACGAGAAGCTGAGGAGCGATGATGCGCGTCGAAGCTTCGTATAAAATTCTCCCCTGGACGTTAAATCGAATTGAAAATCCGCTTCGAAAGGAACACGAGAGAATGGACAAAGTGCAATTTCCGCGGCGGAAATTACATCTGCGACCAGTGGAAAAAGCATTGTTGGGAAGCTTCGTTTTGCGGAGACAGAGTGTAGTCGTTCCGTGTATACACGTGTAAACACTCGCGGCTTTAAGAGTAGAGCAAACACCGCGTGTATACACGCGTAGATAAGCGGACGGAGAGCGTTCGATGCGTCGTTATTTATATGGGCGCGTATTAAACGCTTTGACTTGTACACAAAGACGAGTTGAATTCGGTCCTTGGTAGAAACTTTTGAATAAATAGAATATCGCGCGCGGTTGTGGGAACGAAAGCTTACGAGATCGAGTCTAATGATTTAACGTGTAGTTCCATCAAAGACACGTGCAAATATCGTCTTAATTCTTATCGATGCGTGTCGTGCAAGATGCAATCTGTTGTGCAATCAGGCTTACGGTACAACTGTGAGCGCGGAATAAATGCGAAGCTGGTCGGGCCAGCGACAAGGAGTATTCTACTTAGGTCTGATCGCATCCGTCTGGCTTACTACAACGGTTCTAGACTGCGAGACTGTTCTATCCAACTATACGGTACAACCAAACAAAATAATTGCTCGATTATTCTAATTACTCGATAGTTTCCAGTAGCTACTTCGAGCCTGATCTGTTTTTAATTACGCGCTATACGCATTACTTTCTTCCTTAGATGCTACTTTTCTCAATTACGAAGAATTTTCTGGTCGAGCGACTCGCTCGGTCGTTACCAAAGGCGGGGCACCGGTCCAATCCGATTATTCGATTAAAGTTTATCAGCCTGGCTCGTTTCCGTGGAACAACGATAATGATGAAAAACAAGATTACGTTTGCATCGGAACGATAACGGAAAAATTCTAGCGTTACGAATGAAATATTCACGTTGAATCCATGAAAAGGTGATAGAAAGAGGATTTAACCCTTTATTTACTAAAGGAACTTAGAAGTTCCGTCAATTTTCTCATGGTACTGTATCAATTAAACGCTTTGAAACGTATTGCGACTTTGTAATGTGACTCCACTTCTACGAAGTTCGTTTTTAATTGTTGGGTGGCAGTACAAGCTTTTTTTCTGTTGGAAGTTAGTTAGAGACGACTGTGTAAAACCAAGATGGACGCCTAGATTTTGAGAGATTGAGATTTGGAGAAATTCAGTAAATAAAGTGTTAAGACGAGGTTCATCGATCATTTTGAGACAAAGTGTATCGCTTCTAGTAAACCAGATTAATTCCTTACTCGTTCAAGGTTTCCACGAGCAGTTTGGAGCTAACTGTCGCAAACTTTTCCTCGTTCTGTGCGACAAACGACACGGCAACACCTGGATGCCAAAGTCCAGGTGCTCGAGCAAACAGCGGTCTCAAAACGAGATGATAAAACAACGAAAATGAATCTCGTTAGGCGTGGAGCTTCCATTGTTCCAGCCGTGACATATATTTATCTCGGACTCGTAGTCTCCCAGGGAAACAGCGTTTCCAATAAAACGGAGCTCGGCGAGGAAGGTCATCGATTTCAGCGCGAACGCGAGCTCAACGTTGATCTCTATTGGTCTGTGCGTGTCTTCGCGTGCGTATTTCCTGTTTATCTTGATGTCACCCTAATACGTAGTCGCAAGGTTCAATTTCCACGACGAAACGGCAGTGAAGACTCCTACATCCGTTATGGTCCTAAA
>NW_026533254.1:25253287-25254120 GCF_026225885.1 Hylaeus anthracinus | reverse complement strand
AGTCTCTATTAAAGACAGCAATTTATGTATATGTATATTATGTATATTATTACCTACTAGAATATAAAGTAATGTATATATTAAATATATAAGTGCATTTACGATACGTACTTCTCAAATTACTTCAATTTCGCTTAGGCTCTCCTCCAACGTTTCAAAAATAATAGTTAATAATAATAGTGCGGTATAGGTCGGAATGAAAATTAACTGGAGATTCGAATCGATACATAACGGAGGTTCGAATCACTTGAGCTCCCTAAGCTGTGGACCTTTAGACTTTAATTAGCTCAACTCGTCGAAACTATCCTTGGACTTCGTTGAATCTTTAAGGATCGCAACCGGTTCTGTAGTTTGCAGCGATTACACGATTCATCGTCGTTTACTGCCGCGTATGGCAAAACAGTACCTTTCGCTCCACATTCTGTAGGCGGAAACCGATGGCTCATTAATCTGCACTTTTCTTGCTTCGCGACGAGCAAACAAGGTCGCGTGAACTCTGATAGAACTGTGCAAACGAGCGTTTCAATCGGGACAACATTTCGGCATAATATTTACCAGCGGTTACATAATTTATTCATTGAGATACGGCGCAGGTGTTCAAGCACTTGTCATTTATTTACTTTATGGGGTTTTAAGTAGTAACAGCTCTTAGCCCTTTCAGAATTACTTTTTTCTCGTGCTAATGTAATTTAATTTTCAGGGTCAACTTGGAGTAAAATTAGTATGGAAAGAATAAAGGAAAACTCCCAAATGGGGAGTTTCCTGGGAAAACTGGTCTTTCTTCATTTCTGAACGACAGCGTTGGTACTTTTTAAATTTTGCGTCCTAACAGA
>NW_026533254.1:25249821-25253277 GCF_026225885.1 Hylaeus anthracinus | reverse complement strand
TTACTTTTTTCTCGTGCTAATGTAATTTAATTTTCAGGGTCAACTTGGAATAAAATTAGTATGGAAAGAATAAAGAAAAACTCCCAAATGGGGAGTTTCCTGGGAAAACTGGTCTTTCTTCATTTCTGAACGACAGCGTTGGTACTTTTTAAATTTTGTGTACTAAATTATAGACGCCAGGTCTGAAGTGTTTAATCGCATCAACAGAACGTAAAGTTAGCGTTTAAGCGATAGATAATGCCGAGGACAAATTTTTAGAATAGTTTCAACGTTCGACGAACGTTTTAGTTCGTTCCTTAGGAACAAGGTTAGCAGGAAATTTCGAGGCTGTTATCGTCGCGATGGAGGGACTCGAGCCGGAACAGGATAGAAATCGTTCGATGAACTTTACTTCCCGGCAGGAGGATCTCCCATTCACCCTCCAAACCCACCTCATTGTCTCATTCCAGAATTTCATGGCGAGAGGAAGACCTCTGCGCGAGATAGGAAAGAGGAAACTCTTTAACAAGACTTGGAACTACTTGAAACACCGAGTTTCTTTATTTAAAAATTGCAACGATATTAACGGGAGTGTATTCGATGCGAAAACGTTGTTTTCGAAACGCCCAACGTTATTAAACGCTCGACAGCGGTTCGCGGATCGTCATACGACGCTGTTTACTCGTGATCGCTGGCTAGAATTCTTTTTCGTCCAGTTCGGGACGTTAATTAAATTAGGAAAGGAGGATACAGCAACGCGGGGAAGGAGATTAAACTGTTGTCGGCGATAATTGTTACCGGTGCTCCTTATTCTTCGCGTGCCACGCACACCGTACACGCGCACCGCCACTTGACCCCATAATAATTGGCGCAATTGCCGGAATTATGTCGCGCAACGACGGCTTGAATGGCGGAAAAGGGAAAGACGTACGAGAAGACCGTTAATTAGTCGGCAACCAAAACACCCGTATTATTCCATTGGGCGAACACGAAACGTCTAGCTCTTTTCGTATGCTGAAACTCTTCCGTTCGTCCGGACCAAGTGTACTTATATTTTGTACTCTCTTGTACATGTAGCAGTCTCGCTCTCCCACTGAAACAAAAGAGCACGTGTATTTAATTTATTTAAACAGGCTGAATACATATTTAAAATCTGGTTCACGAACACATAAACATAAGATACAACGAAAAATAAAAGTAACACGTGGTTCACACCTCGGACGTTTCTGCGTAGCTACGCGTAACTGGTCTCCTACCGTTATAGGCGCTTAGTTGCCGAATGCCAGGCCTTTGTTCGGTGGTCGACCTCATCGATTCTCACATTCTATTCCCAAACATCGACTATATGTGTATGTATATTTGGTTGACTGATCGGTTCATAGCGTTTTATTTTTTCTTTAACCCTAGAGCAATTCGTTTCCTGTTTGGCAAAGTGTTTGGCAAAGTTCCGTTCTACGAACCCGTGATAATCGTTGTTTCGGATAATTTAATTTTTTGTATTATTTTTCAAGCTTAGAAATGGAATTTCCAGGGGGACAAAAATCAACATTTCCGTTTTGTTTGTCTGTCTGCTTTTCTTCGCGAATCTCCCGAGCGGCCATCTTTTTTTACCTCGTTGAAGAGCGAAGAAAAGAAGATGTCGAAAATGTTGATTTTTGCCTCCTGGAAATTCTAAGCTTGGAAAATAATGAAAAATTGAATGCGGAATGCATACAAATACTTTGCTAAATAGCGAACAAGTCGTTCTAGGACTAAAGAAAAAATAAAACGGTACGAACTTGTTAGACAACCCAATATTTAAAAAAAAGTTATTCTCTGTACCTCTGTAAGGAAGAATAATTTATCCTAAGACATTAGGATAGATATTTTCGTCGAGTAACAGCCTCCCTACTTTGTCGCCGATTTACGCCACCTTGGCAAGAATTCAGTGTCTCAATATACTCTTAACGACACTTAAACGATTTCCATGAATTTGCTTTGAACTAACGTCTCGCCTAATTGTGAAAGTTTCGCTAACATATATCGATAGCCAATTAACAACCAAAGGAATTAGCTTCATACACGATATACAATTGAATTGAAACAAAAATATATTTCGCGACACGTTTCTACTTTCAGTAAAAAATGCTCGAGGCTCCAACAATGTTATCTAAACAAGAAGAACAAAACAAAGTGGTTGGTAGCCTAAATGCCATTAATTGCTCGCAAGCATTAATTATGCAACGAAGCTTGCAATTATTGTAGGTAAATTGTTTCGGTAATTGTTGTAACAATTTTTGATAAATATTTCCAAACCTATGAAAGTTTGTAATGAGACAAAATGTCGAAAACAATAGAATTAGTCTACGCTAATGGGCATTTCTCCAGCTGTATTTACGGCACACGTGCAGTCGAAAGTGGCTGATGCCAACGCGGCTGGTGTATCTTCGGCATTGAACCTCGGAAAACGACACAGTAATGCTTTGTTCGTAGCTAATTTCGAATCTCAGCCAACGTCGTCTTGAGCCGTGTAGTGGCTCATCCGAAGCGATCGTGCGTGTTCATATTCTTTATTTATTGTGACCATTCGAGTGGGATAGAATTTTTATGGTCTTCCTAGCGTGAGATGTAATACATCCTCGAGAATCATCGACGGATTAAGAATATCATTCAACGGGGTTGAACAGATTCTGCATCGTCACCGCGTCAGACGTTTGAATGGACGTCGAAAAGGCAAAAGGTATAGATAGTATCGACTAATTTCGTACTTTAAAGGTGCTTATAATTTTACCATTCTTTTTTATTATACTTTAGTGTCACTGTCCCTCTTCTTTGTTTTCCTCGCAATACACGGAGTAACGTAAACATTAACGCCTTTCAGTGTCTCGCGATAAGGGAGCCATTGTTCGAAATTATGACAACAGGTCAAACGAACCTTCCGTTCTTGACACCGTTTCAATTTCACGCCCTGACACGCACGCAAAAATAGTCGGTCGTGAAATGAAGCCAGCTGCGGCTGCATTTTGTTTACGAACCAGTACGTGTATTAAAATATGTTACATGCACACAGCCATGGAAATCGTCGCGAAAACACGTGTAAGCGATCCGAAGGAGAATCATTCTGTACGCATAGGACACAGTGCGCCTTATAAACAATCGCAGAGGAGAATCATTCTGTACACATAGGAGACAGTGTGCCGTATAAACGATCGCAGGAGAATCATTCTCTACGTGTAGGACACAGTGCGCCTTATAAACAATCGCAGGAGAATCATTCTGTACACATAGGAGACAGTGTGCCTTATAAACAATCGCAGGAGAATCATTCTTTACGCATAGGACACAGTGCGCCTTATAAACAATCGCAGTAGAAGGATTCTGTACGCATAGGACACAGTGCGCCTTATAAACAATCGCAGGAGAAGGATTCTGTACGCATAGGACACAGTGTGCCTTATAAACAATCGCAGGAGAATCACTCTGTACACATAGGAGACA
>NW_026533254.1:25249700-25249811 GCF_026225885.1 Hylaeus anthracinus | reverse complement strand
CTACGTGTAGGACACAGTGCGCCTTATAAACAATCGCAGGAGAATCATTCTGTACGCATAGGAGACAGTGCGCCTTATAAACAATCGCAGGAGAAGGATTCTGTACGCATA
>NW_026533254.1:25245739-25249300 GCF_026225885.1 Hylaeus anthracinus | reverse complement strand
CTCTACGTGTAGGACACAGTGCGCCTTATAAACAATCGCAGGAGAATGATTCTGTACGCATAGGACACAGTGCCCCTCGTACCATGTGACCCGGATGCATGGGTGCACGGGTAGATAGCAGCGTCTCCCATTTCAGGTGCATTTGACCTTTCAACTCCTCAGGAATATTATTCCACCTCTCCAACTTAATGAAAATGCCAAGCGTGTAAACCATTCAGCTTCTATAGGCAATTGTACAATCTTCACACTAGAGCCCCCATTTATACGCATACACGAGTTTCACGTACAATACGTATCGCGTATTGAATAAAGTTGTATAGAAATCCGTGTAGTAAATACCCGTGTCCATATTACACGTGTATTCTACGGTTATAATTATTCTGAATTATTTTTCACAGTCAATAATAATAGTAATAGATAATAATAATAATAATAATAATTTATTAATAACACGTGTTTTAGACGAGAGCACTAGCTTCGTACTTTATCGTTCGATTTTTGCGTACATTTCTGTCTGCGATTATCGAGAAAACTGAAATAAATTCAGCGCAGTGGGTTTTCCTATAACTGATAATTCCGTATTGAGATTACGGTTGAATCGCTCGAAATTCGGTCAATCGGCGAAAGTTAACGACACCGTTCTCAACGCAATCTCCCCACGCTATCGTCGCTCCTCGCGTGCCTGTCGTGAGCCCACGCCTGCATGCTTAATATTTAAAGGCCCGTCAATATCAACACGTCGAACCAACGTCTCCGTGGTTATCACCTTAATAGCCATTATCGGGATCGATAAGGTGTTACATTGCAAAATGAAGTGTCTATCAATTATCATGATTGATTCAACAAGCGTGAACGTATATTCCGTAAAACGGCCAAGTCGCGTGGATCGTTTCGAGTAGACTTATCGTTGACGCGAGGTCATGGAACGGTCATTAACTTAGAAATCGCATAAGTAACATTTCTGCACAAACGCGAGGTGCGCTATTTTATTTATTTAATCAGAAGTCGAACGATGGAGTAACGCAGCGTTGTGGTGGGGGTAATGGCCTCGATGGCCTTGAACGGTCATTTGGGTCTCGCACGTACAACCAGCCCTCCCAAACGCGAGTCGATCTTTGAGAATTTTTAAAATAATAAATACTTGATGTAAGAAATTGAAAATTGGATGCACGAACGTATACGCTTTGAAGTACGTCGTATACAATTTTTAACGCAAATGGGACAGTATCTCGCCGCAGAAATACGGTATTGTTTGTCGACGCAAATGAAAAATTCCTCGATAATCCGCGTATTAAATAAAAATGTTTTTCTTCCTAGCAGCATTAGGATATTACTCACGTTTGAAAAGAGCCTGCGAGTTTCAGATATGCATGCATCATTTCGCACAAAAGCAATTATCATACGTCAATGATAACGCCGGGCGATTAGAGTTTGGTATCACTATGCGCTACAACAAACGTGCGATGCTCGGCAAAAATGCATCCGAGTACTATGTTTCTCACGTTATCGCGTATAATTTATGGCGGACATTAGACTCGAATCTATTATTAAAAAAAAAGGCTCATTCCGAATCCAACGCGCGGATAATGAGCGCTTCTTATCGCTTCCAAGTTGATTGCACCTAAATTCGCGAACGCAAAGAAGCATAATTTATCGAAGGTCCCGATCCAAATTTTCGTTTCGCTTTGATTATCGGTCGAGACCTGCAATAAATCGGGCTTACGGTACAATACATGTTATTTATTTGCTGCATCCGATCGGTTTTATTCCGACTCGCAGGAGCGCGTCACTTCGACGAAACGAATAAAGACAACCGTAATCTCGAAATAGTCCGGTCGGCGTATTAACTGAAAAATTCAAGTAAATAAACATTGAACTTCGAGTGAGCGTTTTATCATCATCCTCTCGTGCAACTTTTCCAGGCTTCAATCGAACAGATTAGTTTATCTCAATTGCCGCCTATATCGCGCTATGAACTAAATTCATCTGCACTGTTAATTAGCGATAACACTGGTTTAATGTGATTCCCTAATAAACCGAAACTACGATGTTTCCCGTCGTTTTAATTTTCGACGTCGACGTAGCCAGGAAACTATCGCACACTTTTTTTCTGAAAGTATCGCACAGCGTGCGTGGCCGTTGAATGAATCTATACACACGCGGGAAATGAAGCTAAGTAAGTCCACGCGAGGTTTCGAGTTGAGCTACTAAACATTTTTCGTTACCTTGTTTGTTTCGTTTTATTGCGATTTAAGTGCGAGCTTGGAGAGGTTACTGACTCCATTCGCTTTCCTTATTTGGTATTATACTGTCTTATTTTTTTGCCTTTAGGCTTTTCCATTCCTTGTATTTTTTAGCCAGCCCTAACCCAACCATGAAAAAACCGAGATGGAACGCCCGGGATTCGAACCCGGGTTCTCAAGCGTGGTAGTCGGCTACTGTACGCACTGCTCTACTGTCCGTCCCTTTTCGTTACCTTTGTTACACAGACTTTTATGCATCCCGTAATAAAACGGTTCGATCGATCGGCAACTTAATATGCGCTATCATCTTTCTTCTGTGGCGTTCATGTTCCTCGCGTAAGCAGAATATAGATTTCGAGGAATTTCCGATTCTATTCGCCAATACGCGTCGTCATTGCATTCTCGGAATCCTCATTGTCGCCGATCGGCCCTTCGCCGACGATAACCAGCTGGTATTGAAATCGAAGAACCCAAACGGCTCGTATGAAATTGCAAAACAAGCTCGAGACGAGGTAGAGATTAGAAAGTTTGTTTAAGAGAATATAAGATAAATCAAAGGATAGAATGTATCGGGGAGGATGTGTGCCGAGGTGAACGAAAGGGAAGAGTGAATGGCGTCACTGTTCGCAAGTTAACGCTCGCAAATCCGACGCGACGGGTCCACATGTTCGCCAAATACAGGACGAAACGATGACCCTCCCAACGTTTTTATCTTTGCATACATGTACCCAAGAGTCCCTCCTTTACAATCTCTCGAACGGAATATTTTTGATGCCGAGTCTTCAGCATGGAGATTTAGGAGGGTTAAAGGAAGATTATCTCTCTATATCTCTCCTAATGCTCCAGATTAAAAGCTCGACAACAATATTAATACGCTTACTATTGCGAAATTGCAAATCACCCCGCAAATCCTTCCCCTGTTAAGTACCATGGTACACGAAACGCTCCGCAACAATTTTCTAGATTCCTCTTCTGCCCTAATAACGCTATGAGGACAATCGCGTGTCGATACCTCAGGTTTTCGAGGTCCTCATTGGTCTCTTCTGTGATGGGACAGGAGCCAGGGGCGGCGCTGGAGTTACTGTAGGCACATACAGAGAGATACTGTAAGCACAGTTTCGTTACAAATTCGTCGCTTTTAGTCTATAAAGCTCATTCATGAATATGTATCTACGCTATACGATAACGTTTCATTACCAATTAACCTGTCATGTAAATCGGAGCAGGGCCGGCGCAGGAGTTCCTAGCTCCCCGATGCAACATCCTTCCATCCTTATCCTCGAAGAACGTGACCTGGTGCGATACTGTAAGCACAGTT